>NW_026099573.1:6768265-6794114 GCF_025091365.1 Daktulosphaira vitifoliae | reverse complement strand
CCTCCGTTTTGGACGTCACTGGTCATCATCCCCAGTATGGTGTCCACTGCGCCCTTAAAGACGCCTAGGTTGCGGAATCTTTGACGAGGGAAACAGTTTTCGACCTCGCTTCCGTCCTCCATCTTGCGCCTTATTTCTTCCCAGCGCACATATTCTGACTCCGTGAGAGGTATATCGTTGCTATACCTATCTCGAATATCAGCCCATTCATCCACCAGCTCCTCGGTGATAGTGAATCTTCCCTTCCTATTTATACCCAAGTTGGGTTGTGGGGCCTCCACATCGCATCGCCCTTGGTCGGCGTCAACGAGAGCCGGGCTACAAGAACCCCCGCCGACGTCCCCTGTGCCATACGATAGCACTGGGGCGGTAACAATATTTCCAGTTATCCTATCCATATTGGGTTTTTTTAATGGGTATACTTTCCATGCGTTTTTAACCTACCGCCAGGCTCGTAGTTTTTTTTTCAGGGTTGTCCTCCCTTAGGCGGTCGCCTTACCAGACTAATGGGTCCGCCTACCCAGTTCTATGTTTCTCTCGAACGCTATCGCTTATTCGACCACCCTATTAAAAATAGAGTGACTTATTTCGCGACTACCCTACATATCTACAGGCCGTTCCTCGATCCGCAACCGGAGGACGCGCCCGATTCCCCAAAAGCTCGTAGCCCCGTAGAGCCCGATTCCACCACAGTGAGAGCACAGCAAACGGGCCACAATAATGCCGGTCGAAAAAAAAAAAAAAAAAAAAAAAGCCTTCGAGGACCAGAGCTACTTTTTTATCATCGGTTATCTCGTTCCTATAAGTGGGTACTGCTTAGTTTTAGACCCTCGATTTTGTCAGCTATTGCTCCCAGTTGATCTTGCGATTCCTGATCTTCATTTATTGACGTTGCGGTCTCTTTGGTAGTAGACGGTTCACCAAGTGTCCCGTTGTTCGCATTAAGACCTTCAAGTTCGGCGATTCTTCTGCGAAGAGTCGCCAGTTCATGTTCTTATTCCCACAGGTTGTCCGTAGAATCCCTGATTGTCTCAAGTTCGTTCTTTTGTGGTGTTTCTATGTTTTCATCCATATAATTTCCACGAGTAATTGAGAAATAAAGGTCCATTACAGGAGAGCTCGATACTCTGATAAGGCTATATACTCTATAATGCGCCAGGTGCCATAGAGGATCCCAATGGTCACTTTACCTTTCGGCTTACTACCCTGTGACAAGTTAGCAACCCTTTCACATGGTATGGCTGGGTTAGGGGGGCCTATTCTCTGTTAGCAAGCAGGTGTGCCCAGGCCTACCGGTCCCAACTAACCAAAGTCATGACCGGCTAAGAGCACGGGTACGTGTTGTCACCCCCACTGAAATAACTAGTGTCCGCGTGGTTGTTAGTCCCGTAATTCTTGAGAATTCCCCTGCGGGATGGCTATCTCTTTAGTGGCTCACTAACTTGAGAGCATACGTCTAACCAATAGACTGCTTAAATAAATATAATGCTATTTTTGTAAGTACAATTNTAGTCCCGTAATTCTTGAGAATTCCCCTGCGGGATGGCTATCTCTTTAGTGGCTCACTAACTTGAGAGCATACGTCTAACCATTAGACTGCTTAAATAAATATAATGCTATTTTTGTAAGTACAATTTTTTAGTTCTATCCAATTAGTTTAATATGAATATAATAAATACTATTATTTAGGTTTTCACTTTACCAAGCACATCTACAAATAGTACACAAACTTTTGAAATAGGCTGTGTTCAGCCATTATTTTCAGAAATCTGTATAAGAAGAATTAATGTATCAACTCAAGTGAAGGATATAGATGTAAATTTATAAACTTAACATTCATTGTACTATTTACCTTCGATAGCTATTTAGTGTTAAAGATATTAAATGACAAATAATAATTAAACTTTAAGTCTGGTAACATTGTTTCCGAAATACGTATCCGCGACTTTTCATTAATTTTTTTTGTGGCTTTGAGTTTAATATTTTTAATATTTTTTTAGTTTTTTAAATTAATAATATTTTTAATATAGTTTTAATTTTACTTAAACTTAAAATCAATTATTATTATTAAATATATTTTTTGAATACATTTGACAATAGTTGATTGATATTGAAACTACAATTATACCAATAGCAGAATCACTTACAATCAATATATTGAAGCAAGTTTTTATAGAAGTAGAGCATGAAAAAGAGCTAAAAGTTCAAGCTCAAAATCAAAGAAAGTTATATATGAGACTTAGTACTGTAAAAATGGAATCGTTGAAGCTGAAGTTACAGTATGATAGGCTAAGCAAAACTAAAGTTAGGGAAATAATAATTAATCAAAAAGAAAAGTTATTAACCATTATTATCATATCTATAAGTAAATGTATTTTAGGATGGTTCAAAAGCATAGAAGATTTTAGCTTCGATGCGAAGCTGAGAAGGTATTAATTTTACTATGTGTGTTTTTTTTTTTTTTTATGTCTGTTGCCACTTTTTCTTAGCTCTCACTGGACCGATTTCTTTCAAAAGTACGTCAAAAGATCACAAATCGTATCTATTTGGAGACATTACCCTTAAAATTAAAAAATGTTCCCTCGTTTTTCGCAAATGGGGGAAATCTCCAAAAAAAAATACAAATTTATAATTCGGTAAATTTTATCATTTTTTTCTTAAAACTTCCATTACTTTTTCAAAAATCAACAAATCAACATAATTTTTTTTTATACTAAAACCTTACATATTTTCCTTTCATTTGACATTTTTTTTTTGAAAATTTAACACTTAACCTGCTCACTGGTGGGGATTTAAAATAGCAACTTTTTTACAAAAACTAACCTTTTCAACTTAATTTTTGAAAATGTTCCGGAAATACTGCGTCCTTTAAACATATATCAAATTAAAGCTTTTTTTATGTACTATAAAATGAAAAAAAAAAATTTGTCCCGACACCTTATCTTCTATGTGCAAATGGCTGTCGAAATTATAAAAAAAATGTAATATTTGCGATAAAAATCACCTTTTATAACGATGTTTTTTGTACTTAAAACTGCCATAACTTTTTCAAATATTAACTAATCAAAATAATATTTCTTTATATTGAAACCTTAGGTAATTTTCTTTCATTTGATATCATTTTTTTTTGAAAATCTAACACTTATTCTGCTCACAGGGGGGATTTAAAATTGCAACTTTTTTACAAAAACTAACTTTTTCAACTTAATTTTTGAAAATGTTCCGGATATACTGCGTCCTTTAAACATAAATCAAATTAAAGATTATTTTATGTACTACTAAATGAAAAAAAAAAATTTGTCCCGACGACCTATCTTCTATGCGCAAAAGGCTACCGTATTTAAAAATATGCTATTTTTTATTAAAATTCTAGGTTTTGTATTTTATTTTATTTTAAAATATTTTATTAGGGGAATAAACTGACTTTCATGAATATTATATAATTTCATTGACATTGAATAAAGTTCATAAGACATAAGGAATTAAACTTATTAAAATTTTTTTATTTTTTTAAAGTCAAAAAAGTAATTTTTAAATTTGAGTTAGCTTAAATAGCCAATTTTATCGAGCGACGAAAACAACGAATAGTTGCCGAGTCGGTAACACTAGTGTTTGTTATGCATACGGTACGAGGTTCAAATCCGTCTGTGGCAATTAATATTTTGCATTTTTTTTTTGAGTTAGAATAAAATTTTCAAATCATTTTATATTTATCTCATTTAGATTCAATAATTTCAATAAATATAAAGGATCCTATCACTATACTGCCGTGATAAGCGAAAAAAGGATAACTCCAGTCAACATGATTTTTCAGGAACACAAAAAAACATTTTTAACAGTAAATCAAGTCTAAAAATGGCGTTTTTACAAAAAATCGGTCAAACATTGTGCTGATGTATCTAATTTTACATCTAGAATTGGTTGTACACTTTTTATTTCAACTTTTTTGAGTTTTTTAAGGAGAAAATGGACTTATCATAAAATTAATATCGGAGTACTAAGCAAAAAATTGATAACTCCATAAAAGTTGACTTACCGGATTATTGCTTAGATTTTTTTGGACATAACTTATTTAAGTCTATGATCATACAACATTATTCGTATGTAAAAAAACGTGTAACTCCAATTTTATCAAACAAATAATAATTTTTATTATAAAAAAATTATTATAAAACAATTAGAATTTTACTTTAAAGCCTATTAAATTTTTAAAAAACAAAATAAAACAATCAGCATACATTTTAACTGGTCATCACTAAAAACAATTAAAATAAATTAAATTTTAAATAATAAAATAACAGTTAGTATAAAATGCTAAAAATAAAACAAAATATAAATTTATGATAACATAATAAAGTATATAATATACTTTATTATGTTATACTAATAATTGGTTCCTATCACAATTTATCACATTATACAATTTCATATAGCAGTTTCTAATTTTCAGATTCTTCATATAAGTCATTGACTAAATCTGATGTAGGAAAATCAAACCAAAATTGATGTCTGCTCTTAGGCATAAGTGGGACTAGTGTTTGTATAATACTTTGTTTTTTTTCTGGTTGAATGCCTCTTAATTCATTTTTTTGCTGTGGTCTTACAAAATCATTTTTTAAATATGAAGGTTTTAAAAAGTCTAGCATTCTTAATGGAGTATACTCATCATATGTACAAGAATATAATAAGTATTTGAGTCCTCTTTCCGCTCTTATATGAACTAAGCTATTCAACATTGGACGATTAATATTTTTTTTAAATTTATAAATAGAGCATTCTGACTTCCAATCAAAAAAATCTTTGTCATCTAATACTTTAACATCAACATGGCCTTTATTTGAATTCTTTATTGATTTTTCATAATCACAAAAGTCATAGATTTTACCCATTTGTTTCATGGAAAGTTCAACCTGATGGTGGAATGAATCCGCAGACATAAAACTATGGCCTGGTTGAAAATAGAAAATATCGATCACCATAGTTTCAAGTTCTTGAGAATTAATCATAAAAATTAAAAATGTAAACAAGCACCAATTCTTATTTTGAGCAGAACAGTTGTCTAACCAAATAGTTATTTTTTTTATGTCTTTGTAAAATAAAAAAAAAGCATAGTAACAACTTGTCAAGTCTTCTTGTTTTCTACCACTTATTCCTTCGTGCCATATTACTGCCAAGGGTTTAATTGAACTTCTAGGTCCGACTGGAACAAAACTTTCATTAAATGCTATGACCCTCTTTGTGAAAATTGCAGCTTTGAAGTTGTCCATTCTTGGTAACATGATGACTTTTTGTAAGTCGACCGATACATACAATTCATCTCCTAATAAAATAATTCAGAAGTTTTAATACAAGAATATAATTATTCAAATAAGTATAATTTTTTACTTTACCATTTTTGGTTTTTTTTTATTGTTCATCATATTTAATACGGGCGTTTGTGTACATTTCAAAAAGAAATGACCATTTTTTACATCCATCACAGTCACTGTTTTCTTGAGCATTATGTCTATTATGATTTGGGTCATGTTGAAAGAAAGTTTCACATAACTCACACTCTTCATGTCTAAGTTTTGTAAATGATATATTCATTTTCTTTAATACTTGCCTATACATATCATATGAACACTTAAAATCAGGATTTTTTTCTTTAAAGTCAGACAACATAGATGTGACTGTAATTTCATTTGACAAATATTTTTTTAAAGGTGCATGTTCTCTTCTATAATGTGCAACTGAAGGATTGAATGAATTTATATGAGACTTAATTGGTTCTACATCTATTTTGTTCCACGGTTCTCGTTTAGAATTATTTGATGGAGATACAATTATAGAACTATTATTTTCACTGCTTGAACAAATTTTTTGAATAAAAGAGTTATTGTTCTTGGAAAATCCCAAAGTTGCTAAATAAAATTGCTTACATACATATTTAAATGACCCATCTGAGTTTTTCAATAAATAAGAAAATGACCAATTCCTTTTTTTTTCATTATTAACTACTCCTCTACGACGCTGTACACATTTTCTTTCAATTGAGCTCACAACAAATAACCCTTGTTCTTTTTTTGAAAGAGTCCAGTACTGCATATTTATTTCGGTCCTCAAACTTTCAGGAATATGTTGTATACAATTTTTTTTACAAGTTATACAACAGGGGGACCGTAGCTTATGCTTATCACGTTTTAATTGCATTTTCATATTGTTCCTTTCAGTAATAGTAGTTGTATAACGACGGCGCTTCCTCTTTGTTCCTTTTTTAGTTACACCAGTTCCTATTTCACCATGGATATCACTACCTGAAATGTGTGATACTCCACTATCATATTCATTGTTCTATATTAAAATAAACAAATTAAAATAAGTAGTTACCTATTTTATTTACTAACAATTATGTAAAAAATTATATTTACCATAGTATTTCCAAAAATGTCTGATTCTGAAGAAACTGTTGCATTTGAGAAATTAATCGATCCTTAATTTTGACCACTATTAGAATTTCCATCACAATTCTCAATATTATTATTTCCAACACAAATCTCATTATAGTCAGTATTAGTAATATTATAATTCTCAACTGTTAAAGGTAAAGCTATATTATCTTGGAAACTCTAATAATTATTAAAAATTGAATTTAAATTAATTAAAATATAAATTGGTTTTACAGTTATTTAATCAATTTTATTACCTCAATATTTGTATACTGTTTAAAACCTGCATCAGTTTTATCTTGAAAGTCAAATTCAGTATCAAGGTTTTCAACAAAAGTGGCAGTGTTTTGAATATCATTTAACAATTCTATATTCAAATTATTTGTATGTGTATATTTCATATCTTGTACATGACATAGATTCTACAAGTAACAAAGTAACTAAGTATTAATTGGGTATAATGAATATAATATACATAATTTTTGTAACATTTAATCATAAATTAACTGGAAAAATAATATATTCATTTGAAATAATTATTTATCTTATAATGGACTTACCTCAAGATTTGTATAAGACTTGGGACCAATGGTTTCATGTTGGTTGCAGCTGTCAATTAAACTAGGGTTTTTAATGCTATCAACAATTATTGAATTTATAATTTTACTATAATTATTATCATTTTCTAATTTATCTTCTGTATCACACAATATATTCTTAAATATATAAAATTAAAAAGTAAATACCTAACAAGAGTTATTATAAATTATTTTTTCTCTTAAATTTGGATATAATGTATATTTTACGACAATAATATTAAATTATTAAATAAATATAAATGGTTAGTTTGAAAAAATATAACTTACAATTAGATTTAGCTCGTTTGTTTGATTTGTGGCCTGTGCTTTCACCAAATCCATAATTAATTTTAATCGTTTAGTTTTTATAAATTATTTTGTAATATTTTTAAACTAAACATTCAATGTATTATCGTGAATAAATAATAAGGATTAATAGAGTGATGACCATGTCGAGACCATAATATTCTTAACCCAACCCAACCAAACCCTTTTTTTTTTTTTAAGTGCATGTGTGTCCATAGATGACCCGGGGGGAACTCGCCGTTAAGCATTACTTCCCCCGGGACACCCGACACCGTGTATTCAGAAAAATATCAATACATCGTTTTTACAATATTACATGACAGAACAACTACAATTATAACATCAATGCCTTACAACTATGACAATATCTCATCTTAACAACTATAATAATATAACACTGTTTCTTAAACATCTACTTATATAATTTATAACCTATTACCTATATATACATAATTAAGGATGATTTCCATCTAACAATACAATCATATTTACAACCATAAAAAACTTAACTCTTAAGAGTATTTACACTTTACAATATTCTCATCTATATTCTTCGTACGAGTGGATCATTTCAGCGAATATGTGGTACGTCTCCCTGGACCGGATCACGGATCCCGCCGTCCAGCACCAGCCATGCGCTCCAACTCCCTTTCTACTTCTTCCTTCTTCTTTAGCACGGTACAGGCAAAATTTTCCACCGCCCTCCACCCGTCGTGGGACTGCAACATCTTGCTACACATTGTCTCCACGGTTACCTGTCCTAAGGCCTCTTCAAGAATTCTCCGCTCTTCATGTCAAGCCGGGCAGTACAGCAAAGTATGCTCGGCACTGTCCGTTGTCTCCTGACAAACAAAACAAATTGAATCCGTGGACTTCTTTATTTTTACTAAGTAATCAGAGAAACAGCCGTGACCCGATAGCATTTGTGTATGGTGGAAACTGAGAGATCCATGCCTTCTCGTTGCCCAGCCCTCTACTTCTGGTAGTAATCTCCTGGTCCATTCTCCCGACGTTGCAGCACTCAACTCCGATTGCCACTCTCTCATCGTCCTCTTCCTCAACTGCTGCCTCCAATCCATTACCTCTGTCCCGCGGATACCTCTGTACGAGTACGCTCTGGCACGCTCCACTGCCAATAGCTCTACAGGAGGTATCGACGCCAAAACGTTCGTCGCGGTGTGGCTCACTGTTCTGTATGCCCTGATGTTTCTTAGTAGAACGCGTCTCTGGACACTCCTTAATGT
Source organism: Daktulosphaira vitifoliae (assembly GCF_025091365.1). NCBI lineage: Eukaryota > Metazoa > Arthropoda > Insecta > Hemiptera > Phylloxeridae > Daktulosphaira > Daktulosphaira vitifoliae. Next base: position 6,785,558 of record NW_026099573.1, on the reverse strand, counting down.
ATCAACACTCGCCTTGACATACTGAAGCGCGCTCGCCCACACCGGAGCGCCATACAGTAGGACGGAGTGTACCACCGAACTTAGCAACCGGCGTCTAGTCTCTTGTGGGCCACCAATATTTGGCATCAACCTACTGAGTCCGTTCGCCACTCTCATTGCTTTAGCCGATACCTCCTTTACATGTTGCTTAAACATAAGATCTCATAAGAATTCATGCTGTCACTGATCGGGACAGCACAACCCATAAGATGTATCTGCGGCACCTGGTCCTTGTACTTCCTGCGGAAGTATACAGCTTCCGTCTTTTTCACCGCCACCTCCAGTCCAAGTACTGATATTGTCGTTGCAACTCGTTCCAGTGTCGCGTTCATTAAACTCGACACCTCTTCTACATCATCTGCCTCCGCCATTATCATTGTATCATCAGCAAATCCTATCAATTGAACACCATTTGGCACCTCCATTCCAATTACCTTATCGTACGCTAGGTTCCATAGAAGAGGACCCAGCACCGAACCTTGCGGTACCCCACATGTGACTTCGTGTTGAAGTGGCTCAAACAGAGTCGAACTGTGATATACAACCAGTATATACGACCGCAGAAGCCTTGTTAAGTATCGTGGGACATCCCAGTTGTCTAGTGCCGCTAGCACGTGATCCGAGCCGATTGTGTTAAATGCATTTTTAATATCTATGCTTACTGCCAGGCAAGCTTTATAGGCATTAACGGCCTTTTGCGCCAGCTCCCTGACAGTAATAAGAGCATCGTCTGTTGACCGACCTCGTCTGAACCCAAACTGCCCGCTTGCTAGTCCGCCGTTCCTGGCCAGATGAGCTTCCAATCTTTGAACTATTAAATATTCCAATAGCTTTCCAACATCGTCCAAGAGCACAGAGGTCGATAGGAGGATGGTATACCTCTGGGCTTGTTTGTCTTAGGCAGCAGGACAAGCCTGGCCCTTTTCCAACGATCAGGAAATCTTCCATATCTAAGGCATGCATTAAAAACTGCTAATAGGTGAGAAGGTTCAATGGTGTGTACCACTGCTAAAATGCCGCTCGTAACACCATCCAAACCTGGCGCTTTCCTGCGCCCCTTGAAGCGGGCCACCGCCGCATCTACTTCCGTTTGTGAAAAATACTCCACAGCCCATTCTTCCTGGTTATCCAGCGACGACAAAGCGGGTCGAACCGGGAAGAGTGTCTCGACTACTTCTCGCGTACTCTTTTCGTCTAACCCAGACACATTCGACTTACCTTTCAGTTGCCTCATTACAATTTTATACAACTACATCCAAACAGTCCTGGCGGATCTGTTGCATTAATAGGTCCTGGGCCAGCTGACAATGGTTAAGATTACCCTGCAGGAAAGTAATAACACGAGAGCTTTGATTCTCATATCCTCCACTTGTTCTATTGAAATTAGGCATTTATTTTAAATAATATCCTGGTGATCTTCTGGGACGACCTTCTTGCTTCTAAGTGTCCCCTGGAAAGTCTTGCGATTCTCCTCAGACTCCACACAGTCCTTAATGAAGTGACCCTCTTGGCCACATCCACGACAGCACCTAGTGAGATCAGGACCATTGCAAACTTTAGAGTCGTGTCCGTATACTAAACATTTGAAACACCTCTTTTCATCGACCCACTGCCTCACTCTGCAAGAAACGTATCCTACGCAGAGCCTTCCTTGGCGTAGGATTTTGCTCGCCAAGTCACAATCCACCGTTACTATCGCCATCTGTTGTCCTCTAGGTAAATGTCGGAGTACCACTTTGACTTCGCCAGATTGCCCACTTTCTGACGCGGACCACACCGCATTCTCCACCTCTTCCACAGTTGTAAGCTCGTCCAAGCCAAACACCCCTAGTCTCTGTGTTTGCCTGAGCGTCGTTACACTAGCTACTCCACCAATTGCACGCCTTATAGCCGCATCCACCTGCCTCAGTCTTTCTCATTGCCGTTATATCTCCGACCCATTCCTTCAGCTCCGGATCAGCTCTAATTCTCCTGAGAGCATCAGTGTAAGAATTTGCATCAGTTTTGACCATGACCGCAGGAGGCTTCTTCCTAGTGGTCTTGCCCACCACACCTACCTTGCGATCATCACCACGCGATACCTCCGGTTTCCCAGGAGTTTTTCCTCTCCTGACAACTTCCACCCATGGTCCAGCATCAGCCCTGTCTTCTTTAATCCTCGCAGGCTGCGCCATAAGGTGACCCTCCACCGAACATTTCAACTCTTCAACAGCTGAATAAATCTTGTCCAGTTTAGAGTCATCTAACGACGTCTTCTGCACTACCGTATTTTCGAAGCCTTCAATTATTTTCCTTTGCCAAGAAGACCTCGTCTTTTCAGCTAGGTCCTGCACCTCAATGACCTTTTTGCAAATCCTCTCAGAATCATAAATCAGAGTCTTGATCGTAGTGTGTACGTTCCTGCCTGCAGCCGACTTGAGGAATAAGGACATCTGATCCAGTCTCCTGCCCAGTCTCGCCATCTCCTCCTTTACACTCTTCTCCAAATCTTCAAGCAAGTTGGACGTATACTCCAGCGACTCGCTGTCAAGACTATCCACCGACTTCACACATTGCTTATCCCTCATTGCCTCCATCGTTGCTTCCTTTAATCGATCCTTAACTGACCCAACCGCATCCCTGAAAACCTCGCCATCCGCGCCCTCCTGTCCAACGTCTCCGTCCATTAGCAAATCCGAAGGCATTGCTAATTACAGAGATTTGAACATGGGAGCGAATATACCACTTGTAGAGGTCCGGGAACTTCCAAAATCGCTATGGGCAGCTATTCTGCTTCTACGAACAAAATCCCCAAATTTGGATTCTAACGGTCCAAAAATGAGGGAAATTCCATAGAAGGGATTTTAGACCCTAAGAGTGATGGCGTACCACTTAGGGAATTAGAAACCAAAATTATTCCCGAAAGAACCAGCTTTGTATCGCAAAAACCCACCGAGATAGAGCGATCTCAAAAAACTGAAGTGGGGGGGTCAAAAAACCACTTTCTGGTGGTAACTTGTACTCACCCCACTAGGCGATCGCCACTGGTCCGACACCAATCCGACGGTTTTTGAACGTGCTAGGCACTATCAAAGGTTCCGGGGTGTGGGGTGATGAAGGATAAAAAACTTCTAAGTCAAAATTTTTACCAAACTAAACCGCGGACGTTATTGCGAACACCGCAAAGTTGTACCACCAGGTCTTACCTCGAAATGGTACAACTAACACTACCACATAAAATGGATGCCAAGCGGCATACATTTATTGTGGCCGTTAGGCTGCTCTAACGCACTATATAGAACCCAACCAAACCCAACCAAACCAAACCTAACAATATCAGTTAAGTAAATGACAAAATAATATACCAAATAATCATTATTTTTTATTTATAAAATTTGACTGAAGTTATGTCACGTACATACCCTTTTTTACCAATGTATGAACATAAGCCAATAAACGGTAACTCCATTATTTTTCATGTGATATACTAAGTTTTTGCTTAGTATTTGGATTTACCGTGTTTTCGCTTACAAAACATCAAATATATTGGACTTACCGTATATTTTCTTATTTTAAATTTCATTTTTAGATGGGTTTTAATAGGAAATATGCTATTTTTACATCAAAAATCGGCGTAAAACCACTAATTTTACATATAGAAACAAAAAAAAAAAAATTTAAATTTTGGAGTTATCCTGTTTTCGCTTAGCACGGCAGTATAGTCTCCCCTCGTGAGAAGAAATTTATATTCGTGTTAATATTAATTTACTATGTAGTTTTTTTTGTGGTTACGATTTATTTTGCCAACCCTCACTAGACCTACTATTTCAAAGATATGTCAAATGATTACAATTCGTATTTAGTTTAAGTTATTACTCTTAAAATCGAAAAACTATTTCTTATTCAAATAAAAAGTAGCTTAACTTGCTTTTCCCATATAAACAATTAAAATCATTAATTTCTAATATTCTTAAAGTATTCATTGTCGAATTAGATTCGATACGATAATAGTATTCAACTATAAATGTAAATAATTTTACTTTGTAATTTATTAATTATTTAACTCTATTTGTGTGTGCTACTTCCAGTCTCTAATATTCCAAATATTTATATATATTGGANAATGTAAATAATTTTACTTTGTAATTTATTAATTATTTAACTCTATTTGTGTGTGCTACTTCCAGTCTCTAATATTCCAAATTTTATTGGAATATATTGCTATAAAAATCATAAATTTAANTAGTAATATGTTGCTATATAAATCATAAATTTAAAAAAAAAATGATTTTTAGTTTCACCTGAATTTAACGATGGATTTTTACAATTATAATCAAATTTTATAATACGCTGAATTGAGTAAATCTTTTTAACTTTGTTTTGATTGGTTCATTTAGTTAAAGTAAATCATTAAAATTAATTAAGTTCTGAATATTTCAATTGCAGAATCACCAAAAGTTATTTGGAAATGATTACTATAATTTCTATTTCAGTCATGTATTACGATAAAAATGCAAAAAAATCGAATTTTTCTGATAATTGTACTGTAAATAGTAATTATAAAATTTCCAGATTGCATATTNTGTACTGTATCTAGTAATTATAAAATTTCCAGATTGCATATTAATCTTAAAAATTTCATTTTTTTCAATTTAATAATGTCAATTTCAAACTTGCAAGTTGAGCTACATTTTATGGTAATAAATTTATTTTTTTTTTATTAAAAATCTCCCTTTAAAGGACAATAAAAAGTAGGTTAACAATGATTACTTTTAATATATAAAAAATCAAAATTAATAATAATTTGAAAACAATTAATTTAAAAAATTATATAATATACAATTAAAAGAATTACTAATCTGGGTATAATTAAGGAATTAGAAGTTGATGTTGCTTTTGTAGTNTTATTTTAATAGAAGTTGATGTTGCTTTTGCAATTATCCATCAATTTCTTAAAATTAAACACTATCTACAGATTTGCATCGAAGCGTTTCTTATGATAGTGATTTTAATCACTGTCATATTAAATCTATACTGGACCTAACTATGCAACGTCCCCACTATGCCGCGACCCCACTGTGCTGGTTTTTTTTTTATTTAATCACTACACCGTCCTATTTTTTAACTTGATATAGAAAACTTATACTGTGAAATTTTGGACTCGATTAAACAACCTCTTCTCGTACCGCATTAGGGTTGAAGTTTGACTTAATAGGGTTGTTTTTTAGTTTTTCACATTAATTTTAATAAATATTATAGCTACGGTATGTATGTTTTTGGTTAAAATATTATAGTATGTAATATAATCGTTATGAACTCGATTATGTTTTCATCAATTTTCATGAATATTTTCCCTGTTTTATCGACTTTATGATGGTATTTACTATTAATATCATGGTTGTAACAGGTCCAATTCCGGAGAGGTAGACTGAGAAACGGCTACCACATCAAAGCAAGATAGAGCAGGCGCGCACGTAGAGATAGTGTCGAAAAATAACGATACGGGACTCATCTGAGGCCCCGTAATCGGAATGAATACACTTTATATCTCTTAATGAGGATAAAGGGTGTTAATATATAAATTTTAATAGTAATTAGTATATATATATATATATATATATATATACTAATTTGTATAGGTGTCTCTTATTTTTAAAATTTTGGAAATTCTTCCCGCTCACCCCTTAAATTTGTGCGTATACATATAAAAAGCGCGGCTACAAAAAATTTCAGCAAAATAGGTACTTTAATAGCAATTAACTCGTAAATTACTTCTAAATATAAAAAATTAAGGAGAAGTAATTTTATAACTTCGCAACTTTGTGCAGCATTAGATAAATGTAAAGTGAGTGACCGAGATACAATGGATATTATAACAACTTGTCTCGAAGCAGTGTCGATGGACATTAATGATTTTGTTGTTAGTCGATCATCCATTAAGAAAACTCGTGAGAAATCACGCTAAGATACTTATGAAACTATAAAGTCTAATATTTTAAATGGCAATCGTGATTTTGTTGCCATTCAATGGGATTCAAAAATTTTAACTGATATAACAGGAATAGAAAATATATAAAGACTACTATTTGTTGCTGTAACACCTGGAATAGAGCAACTTCTTGCTGTTCTTGATCTTACTTCTTCTACGGTGTTGAAAGTACCATCTGCAGTATATGACACATTACAAGAATGGAACTTACTTAATATAATCCAAGCAATGGTTGTTGATACTACAGTTTCCAATACAAGTAGATTAAATGGAGCATGTGTTTTGTTAGAACAAAAGTTAAACCAGAATCTTTTACTATTATCATGTCGTCACCATATTTTTGAAAACGTACTTCAAGATTTATTTTCTGAAACTAAATTAACGGTTATGTCTGGCCGAATTATACCCCTTTTTAAACGATTTCAATTAAATTGGCATGATATAAATATGAGTAGTTATTCTATGTGTATTGCAAATAATATAATACAGTATGATGTAGTTTGTGAGGTTTTGTCATTCGCAGAAAATAAAATCAAAGACAATTTACCTAGACTATAAAGAGTCCTAAGAGCTAGTAATTATCATTTTAGGATGTACAAATGGAATTCAGTTCAAGCACTCTGGAGCATATCACTATTCAAGATGAATAACAAAACCTTATATTGTTTAAAAATTGATTTATTTAGGCATCAATTTAAACTTACTTCTAAAGAAACTTCTGCATTAAAAGACGTATGCTGTTTTATTATAAAATGTTACGTACAGCAATGGATTATCTGCAAAAATACTATTAAAGCTTCTTTAAATGACATTAATTTCTTGAAATAATTAGTATTTTATCAACAAATAAATAAAGAAATAGCATACAGAACTATAAAAATTGTTTGCATTATTCATTTTTTAATTATTCAATATAAAATGATTTTATTTTTAATATCTTTTTTATTTGGAAAACACTTGATTTAAATTACTTTAAAGATTTAGAGTCTATTAATGAGATAAGGATGTAGGGGTAAAGTTCCTCCAATTTTTATAGTCTTCCATTATAAACACTATTTATCTTACACAGCATTAAACTGTATATTATTTTGTTATATGGTAAATACATAAAAAAGTAAAAGTCATAGTATTTTTAATTTTACAAAATTATAAAAATTAAAAGTTATTTTTGAATTATCGCAATAATAAAAGATTTTAGAACCAAACCTTATTTGTTTGAAATTTAATATTAAATATTTTTTATTCTATACATTTTTTGCTAACTATAATATTTATTAAAATAAATGTTAAAAAATAAAAAACAACTTTATTTGGTCAACTTCTACTTTAATGAGGCACGAGAAGGGGTTGTTTGATCGAGTCCAAAATTTCACAGTATAAGTTTTCTATATCAAGTTAAAAAAAAAACCCAGCACAGGGGGGTCGCGGCACAGTGGTGACGTGGCATAGTTGGATCAAGTATAATGATATCTGACAGTGATTAAAATCACTATCAAAAAAAAAGCTTCGATGCAAATCTTTAGATAGTGTTTAATTTTAAAAAATTGGTGTATTATTCCAAAAGCTACATAATCTGCTAGTTCCTTATTAATATCTTGATTAAGATAAAGTATGTCGAATGAAAAAGGATTATTAAAAAATATTATTTCTCATAAAAAAATTGTGTTGATCCATACACTTTTCAATAAGTTATAGCATTATAAGTTAAAATATAAGTTATTATAAGTTTATAAAGTTAAATATAATATAAAAAATAAAATCGAGAGTTTTCAACGAAAATAGTATTCGATAGCCATTTTCGCCGTGCAGACAAGTCCAGAGGTCAAATTTTTTTTTTTCAAATTAAAGTATATTACAATAGCTTTAATTTAAGATATATATAAAAGTGTCAGACCTTCCGGAACATTTTCAAAAGTTAAGTTGAAAAAGTTGTCTTTTTAAATCCCCCCCTGTGGGCAGATAAAGGGTCAGATTTACAAAAAAAATATATCAAATGATAGGTAAAGACATCAAGCATCTATAAAAAAAAAAATTATATTGATTCATTTTTGAAAAAGTTACGGCACATTTTAGTAAAAAAAATTGAAAAAATTTCGAAAATTATCGATTTTTAAATTTGTAATTTTTTTGGAGGTTTCCCCCATTTACAGGGAATGAGGGAATTTTTTTTCAATTTTTGAGGGTAATGTCTTCGACTAGATACTATTTGTGATCTTTTGACGTAACGTTGAAAGAAATCCGTTCGGTGAGAGCTAAGAAAAAGTGGTAACAGACAAAAGAAAACATAGTAAAACCAATACCTTCTCAGCTTCGCATCGAAGCTAAAATAAGGGAGTTACGTGTTCAAATATTGAAGTCGTGTTTTTTGAACCACCCTAATGTATTTGTATTAAAATCTATCGGGTTGAGGAGAATCTTATACATAAACTTGCTAACTTGTTATTTTTCAGATAAATGTTATATACAAAAAAATTTCTGTTATCGTATCTTAATTGTGCCATAATAATTTTTATGCGTATAAGAAATATAATTATGAATTTAACAAAATGCGATAAAAAAACAATATATATACAGTATAGAACTGATCTAACTAACAACTCATTTAACTTATAATCTACCTAACATTTTATATATTTTTTTTTAATCAATTTTTACAATATAGAAATATATTTAAAATCTGTTTTATGTTATTTTTCGCAATTACAAAAATTATTTTAAAAATTAATTTTTTTATTAAAATTTTTTTTAAGATATGAAGATAGCCATTTTAAGGAAGAAGAGGTGGAGAAAGACCAAAAAAGAGATAGAAAGATGTTATTGATTATGATATGAGGACAGCTGATGTGAGCGTAGAAGACGTAGGAGATCGTGTCAAGTGGAAGTTTAGGATAAGGGTGGCGGACCCCAAGTAGTTGGGATTAAGGCGAGGAAGAAGAAGAAGATAGCCATTTTATAAATAATGATTCTGTAGTTATACAGCATTTTGAAATTTGTTAATTTTTGATTTTTTATACAATTTTTTGATGTTATCACTTTTAACTTGGCTAACCATGGAACACTTGTAGTTGACATACGATAATATTCTATCTTTTGTAATAAAGATTAGAGATATTCATTTCTGTATAAAGGACGTTAAATGTTATTATTATCCATAGAAAAGAAATCGACAATAACGCGTATGTGTAACGGTCCGGTATACAGTGGAGCAGTGACTGTGAAGGAGCTGACATGACCGCGGGGTGCCAAACAGGTGACAACGCCACTATTGGGTGTCCAATACTCCCCCACTAAGCCGCCGTTTTACCCTAAAGGCCGACGGAGTTAGCGCATATGGTACTTGTATGGTAGTCATACTTATATTGTATGATTGATGAAGTGGGTGGTCATAATCCGCGGAAGGAAGGGGTGGAGATCTAGGTCCCGTGCATAACGCCCATGGGGTGTGGAGAGGTCTTACTGGGCCGGGGGTTCGGGCTGTGCTGGGGAGGTGGGACAAGAGAGAAACAAGTCCATCTCCCGTACCACGCCGTCGTCCTCCAGTTCTATCGGCTGCTCCTCCGTGTGGTTACCCTGGCTGATGTTGATGATGGAGCTAGGGCCGCCAGTACTCTGTCCACGTATACTCTGATGGTCTCCTAACGATGGTGAACGGAGTGACTATGTCTTGGAATGATGTTGATGCCACTGCTGTTGCTGGAGCTGCTGGTGTTGTCGTGGTAGGTGGTATTGGTGATGTTGTGGTTGTGGCTGTAGTTGGTGTAGGGGAGAAAAGTCCTCATTGATGAGACCCTCCAACGTCGAAGCATGTAATAATGGTATTTCGTCGTCCGGCATTCCAGCTCAGATGGAGAATAATACCGCGGAGTCCTGCTGGACGATAGGGTAGTCGTCAGTATGGTCCTTGCACTACCCTTGGCGAACGGATGCTGGGGACGACGTGGCGTTGATAGGGTAATGTCTAGTTGCGTAGCGCGAAAAAATAGCAGGTGACGAGAGGAGGCGACCACTCGCGTATTGCTTACAGATGACCCCACTGGGTGAGGGAAATTTTGGGCCGCCATATTAATCATTCGACGGGTTTAAAGGGGGGCAGTTTTCCCGAGGTGGGCAAGGATGTGCTGTTTGCATTTTAATTGTAAAACGCAATTTATCTGTTGCCCATATGATCGCTAGACATTTACGCTCGACAGCGGCATAACGTTTTTGTGTATCCGACAGCTTCTTACTCGCGTAAGTTATATCTTTATCCCCCGGTTTTTGTCCATGTTGAAATAATACCGCCCCTACGCCAAGTTCATTAGCGTCCGTTTGTAAGAACAACATTTTTGTGTAGTCGGGGAGAGAGTGGCGTGGTGAGTCGCATTTGCCCATTTGATTTGCTCATGGGTGCATTTTTAAGTCCAAACGGAAGCACACGAAACTGAAATAAGCCCTTTTTCGTTTTGAACGCGGTGTATTTGCGTACGTTTTGTTGTAAAGAGCATTGCCAGTAACCCGATTTTAAGTCAAGTGTCGTGAAAACTTTCGCCCCCTCATGTTTCTAATTATTTCGTTTCAATTAGGCATGGGATACGCGTCTGATACGGTCACTTCGTTAAGTCGCCGATAGTCGACACATAAGCGATATGAGCCGTCTTTTTTCTTAGCTAGCACGACTGATGCTGAACAAGGGGAAGTGCTGGGTTCTATGAGCCCTTGCGATTATATGTCGTCTGTCGCTTGTTGTTTGTGTAGCGGGTACGGATATGGTTTATGCGCGATGGTTATCGGGTCTTTTAGAACGATGTTATGTTTGATAAGCTTTGTGCGTCCCACTATGTCGTTAAAAACCGCAGAATAATTTTGTATCGTGTGTGTTAATAGTGTACATGTGTGGAGTCGTTTGCTATATCTAGTGTTGTTAGATCTACATCAGATAGCGTGTGCTGAGTACTCGCTTTCCAACAATTGCTGACATGACCGCGGGGTGACAACATCGTGGCCGTATCAAATAAGAACAATAGATACCCGTTTTTATATTTACTGAACACACTACATATATACACTATGATCAATATATACCGGAATGAGCCAATATAACAATATTGTGTTAATTTTCTTCCAAATTTATTTTATCTCCTTCAAAATAGCTTCCATTTGAAGCGATACAAAGATGCCAGCGCTTAACTCAGTCATCCATGGCCTTGAGTTCCTTCGTCTTGTATTGTTTTTTTATTGCATTTTGTTAAATTTGTTATTTTATTTCTTATACATATAAAAAATATTAGAGCGCAATTAAGATACAATTTAAAGACATTTTTTTTGCATATAATATTTATTTGAAGAACAACAAGTCATATATTTTTTTATTCACAAAAGTTGTCAATAGTGAGGCTATAACTTATGATTGCTGTAATATCAGTTTTATTTTCATAATAACTTTTAATACATTTTTGTTAAGATAAAACAAACAAAATTATATATTTTTTGAAATGCATAAGAAATTATTTGTTTAGAAAAATCTAAATTTAGTATCATTATTATTACTATCCCAAAAATTTGAGGTCTGTCTTACGGTTTGACGAAATTTCATAATGGGTGTCGACCTGACACAACTTTATTATGACTTTAGGATCCAGTATAGTAGCAAGGTATGTGTTAAAGTTATCATATGATTACTCATAGATCAACCAACAGTAAAAATTGTAGTTGAATATTAGTGCTAAATTGGTGGTTGAATAATTTACTACACCGAACCACACTAAATTATTTTATATTTAGTATAAAATTACTATTATTTTCTAGGATATACATTCACAATGGATAGTTCAAGATATTGAACCACAAGATCAAAGTTACATGTCAACAATGATGAGTGACCCCAAGCCTTCCTGGATATCCAGTGAAAGTAAAAAGATATACAATTTTTCTATCTAGATTGAAGGGAATAATATAAACCATTGGTCGATTCAGTTTTTTTAGAATATTTTGCAAATGTTATCTAATATTGTAATATTAAATATATATAGCTATAATATATAAATATTATATGGTTATATACCATATATTATATGGTTTTTTGTTGGGAGGTTCATATTTAGAGGGGAGACATTAGTTACCTTTGTCCTCTTCTTGAGTGTGGTTCATTCCAAGTGAAATCGCCTAATGTGTGTGTTGGTATACTTCAGAAATTTATAAAATTTATATAATAGATTTCTTAAAGGTCATTGATAACAACAATAATATATATATATTTTTTATTATTGTTTTTTTATTNGATAACAACAATAATATATATATTTTTTTTATTATTGTTTTTTTATTAGCGCATTTTTTATAATTAAAAACATGAAAAAACAGCCTATGTTCTAGAGCCTATAACTTCACATCCAAATAAGCTATCACTGTTGACACGGAATTGATCCAAGTGTCAATAACTTTTTTTCTTTTTAAGGAAACACAAAAAAAAAAACGTTGGACAATGATGTAGCGGCACTAGCCGAGAGAGGAAAAAAAAATAAAACAAGAGAATGTTAAATAAGGAAATATATATATAAATATTTATTTACTTAAAATTAAACAGCAAAATAAAATACTATACTAGTGCAATAGCAAATATATATAATTAATATATAAGAAAGAAAACAAATACCTGACAAGCACGTCGCGAGAAGAAAAGGCGGGTGGCGTTAGTTCGCGTAGGACGTCGAAGGCAAGATAGATCGTTCAGATCCGGCGCTCGGTGGTCGACCGCGCTCCAGTAGATAGACTTTGCACCCTAGCTAGATAGCGGGGGTACTCTAATCAGGCTGGGCTCGCGATGTAATGGAAAAGATGAGGTGACCGTGTATTAAACGTTTCGCAAAATATACGGTACCGTGTCACTGTGGAACTAGCACTATTTTACTCATATTAAATAGTACTTCAATTTCATTCTTAAGTTTATAGATTTTGAATTTTTTTGAACATCGAAATTTTGATTTAAATTTTTAAAATTTTGCAGTATTTTAATAGTAAAATTTGAAAGTCAACAAATTTTTTAATTAAAACTTTTTTTTCTTTTCAGAAACTTTTAGTAATGTTCGTTTAACCCATATCATATTTGAATCGATTTATAATTTTTCTTGTATCATTTTACGGTCTTGAACACGCGCGGTTTGCTGAAAATAGCCAACTTTATTATCTCATTACACAAAAGTGACTGAAGGAATTATTTCCAAATTTACATAGGAGCTGTTAATTCGCATGTTTTGGAAGATGGGTTTGAAAAGCCAATTAGTTTTGCTTCTAGGCTGAGTGTAATTTTCAGTGTTGCATAAAGAAGCGTCAGCAATTGTGTGGACTGTAACTAAATTCTATCAATACTTGAAAGGTAGAAAGTTTACTATTAAAATCGATCATAAACCTTTATTGTTATTGATTGGGGAAGACAAGTAGATACCCAAAATGGCTTTGGGACGGATATAACGTTGGACATTTTTCCTTTCTGGATTTGATTATAAAATTGAATACATTAAAGGAGTTAAAAATGTAATTGCTGATAGTCTTTCTAGACTACCCACAAAAAATGAAATGATAGTTAATGGAAGTAGTTATGATGTAATTAACTGGGTAAAAGATTTTATACCGGTGGATTTTTTACAAATTAGAGCTGAAACAAAAAAAAATTTAGTATTACAAGAGGTAATCAGGTATTGTAAAGGAGTGTGGCCAAAGCAAATTCATGATAATTTAAAACCATTTCTTAGAAGAAAAAATGAACTAGTAACCGATGATAATGTTCTTTTTTGGGGTTATAGGACTGTGATACCAAAATAAATTAACTAGTATTTTAATAAAGGAATTAAACAGCACTCATTTGGGAATGGTAAAGGTGAAGTCTTTACCATTGCTCCTTCATGTTTTTGGTGGCCAACATTGGACGCAGACATAAAAAACCTGCCTAGAAACTGTAATATATGTTTGTAAAGTAGTCTAGATCCTAATAAATATAAATTAAATAAATGGCCTCAAACTCGGCAAGTATTTGATAGGATACATGTAGATTACGCAGGACATATAACAACAAAATGTACTTAATTATAAAGGATAGCTATAGTAAATGACCTGAAATTTTTGGAGTACCTCAAGCGCATACTGATAATACTTTAAAGAAACTTAAAAGACATATGCTAGATATTGTCTTCCAAACACAATAGTATCAGATAACTGAACACCATTCACAACTGAGGAATTTAGTAAATTTTGTGAATTAAATGGAATATAACACGTCACATCGCCATCGGTTCATCCAGAAAGCAATGGCGCTGAAAGCAATAAAGTAAAAGCTTTCAAGACAGGTTTATACAAAATTTTGAAAAATAACAATATATCAATTCACAATGTAGTTAATGAATACCTGTTATATTATGGAAACAGTGTGCATTGAACAACGGAAAAAACACCTTCTGATATGATATTTAAAAGACCTGTTAGAACGCGGTTTGATAGAATAAAAAAATTCTTCAAAAAAATGTTAGCCATTGCAAGACAAGTTTAAAACTTTAGAAGACAAATTATAAATAAACAGTTTGAAGCGGGAAATGAAGTCTATGTTAGAGATTGTACTAGACCCAATAAGAAAACATGGAGAATATATGTAGTTGATAAGGAGTTAGGTAATTAATTATACTCGTGTAAAGATAAACTAGCAAACAGGTTTTTTAAGAGACATGTAGATCAGATTATAAAACCAATTTTTAACCACATAAGCTTTTAATCTAGAATTTTTACCATTTTTTGTATAATGTGTATTAAAAGGACCTCTTTTATGTTTACACATTTGTGCAATAAGTTACATTTATTGCATAAATGTATTTACAATTAGTAACTACTTTCAATAATTTAAGTATACTGACAGTATGTGTTTAGTACTCTTATGATAACATTATTCCCGATATATGTATACACAACTTTTTCATAATTTTTGGTTTTAAATTAGTTTTTTTCAATTTTAAGTTATATGAACATAAATAATATTAATTTTTTAACAGGTATCAAACCTAGTTATCACTTATTCTTACTAAATCCTTATAATTTTATGACTATAAATTATAAATATTTTATTTTGGTGAACAATTAAAATATATTTAATAGATAAGTTAAATTAAAATGAAAATACTATAATTGGAATATCAAACTAAATTACAGAATGATCTACGATGTTTTGACAAATTTAATAACTTTTATCAAGCCAATACTTGCATTACTTTTTGATTTTAATTTATAATTGTTACAGTTTAAAAGTGATAAACAATAAAAATGTGTTTTAAACGTAGTCTAAAAAGTGATAATTATTTTTAAAAAAATTTTAACAAAATGATAATTGTATCAATAGTTCTAAGTAGAAAGTGGATTTATATTTTTTTATATTTTGTTTGTGCAAATATTTTGTTGTGAAATAAAATAGCGTAGAATTAATTTTTGTTTTAGAATGTAATATACCCCCTTTCTAATCCATAAACACTAATCTTATATAGATCACAGTAATAAGTTTCTAAGCCTTGTAATACAAATTTGTACTGAATTATGTATGACTTTATAAATCTATATAAATTCACCCACTAGTTACAAGTATTTTTATAGTTACATCTGGACAACTGTATATCTAATAAACATCGAAGGGTTTATAAATTTTATTAGTCTTGACAATGTTCCATAAAGCTAATTCAAATACCAAATATCAATGTTATCAGCATTAGCCATTCGGCGACTAAGACCCAATCTTCTCTATGTATAGATATTTATACATACATATTGTGACATAACTTTAAAAGCTTCAACACTCACAAGCTCCAAATAAGAACCAGAAAATTTATTTTAAATCTGCACTTCTGCGTATATTGTTTAAATTTAACCCATTTCACCTCAATTAAAGCAAAACTATATTATTATTTATGTTTGTAAATTATAATTTTTTATACTAGGTCCTAATGTTGTTGAATGGATTTCTAAAGAGTTTCAGTCAAAATATGAAAATAGAGCAAAATCGGCACGTTTATTAAAAAGTATTAATAAAAGTTGTTTTTATCAATTTATTATAACTCAAATAATATTAAATATTTATGTCAGAAAAGTTAAAAGTTATAGGCCCCTGGGGCCAAATTTTAGAGAGAAACAGTATTCTAGTTTTCTCAATAAACGAAAAAAACAAACACGCGTTATACATTTTAGCTTCGATACAAACTTGAGAAGGTATTGTTTTTACTGCATTTCTTTTTTTGTGTCCGTTACCACTTTTTCTCAGCTCTCACCCAACCGATTTCTTTCAACGATACGTTAAACGATCACAAATCGTATTTAGCCGAAGAAATTACCCTCAAAAATTGAAAAAATTTCGTTATTAAAAAAGGTCGTCGAGTACACGGTATAATATAATAATTTCATCTATCATGTTCTACTTTTAAATTTAGATGTATTGTTGAAAACTGAATGTTTAGTTTTTAAGTATTTGTCTTATTTAATTATTTTTCTGCACTAGACTAGACCGGCCGACCCATGAATTAATTAAATTCTATTTCCTATTTTACCCGAAGACGTTCATCGTAATCTCTAATTATAAAAATGTAGGTGAAACTATTATTTTAGCTTCGAAGCGAAGCTGACAAGGTATTAATTTTACTATGATGTGTTTTTTTTAGCTTCGATGCGAAGCTGAGAAGGTATTAATTTTACCATGATGTGTTTATTTTTTTTTTTATTTTTTTTTTTTTTTGTGTCTGTCACTACTTTTTCTCAGCTCTCACTGGACCGATTTCTTTTAACAATACGTCAAAAGATCACAAATTGTATCTAGTTGAAGACATTACCCTTAAAAATTTAAAAATTTTCCCTCGTTCCCCGCAAATGGGGGAAATATCCAAAAAAATTACAAATTTAAAAATCGACAAATTTTGTCATTTTTTTCACTTTTTTTTCTTAAAACTTCCATAACTTTTTCAAAAATCAACAAATCAACATAATTTTTTTTTAAACTAAAACCTTAGATATTTTCCTTTCATTTGATATAATTTTTTTGAAAATTTAACACTTAACCTGCTCATGGGGGGGGATTTAAAATTGCAACTTTTTTACAAAAACTAACTTTTTCAACTTAATTTTTGAAAATGTTCCGGAAATACTGCGTCCTTTAAACATATATCAAATTAAAGCTTATTTTATGTACTATAAAATGAAAAAAAAAAATTTGTCCCGACACTTTATCTTCTGCATGTAAACGGTTGCCGTAGTTAAAAAAACACTATTTTTGTGTTAAAATTTTCGATTTTC
>NW_026099573.1:6767694-6767923 GCF_025091365.1 Daktulosphaira vitifoliae | reverse complement strand
TTTTTTATATGTAAATACTAATTTTTAATAATATTAAAACTTAGAAGTGATAGAAAAAGTCTAATTGCAGATTTGAAAACATCGCGAAAAGTTGATTTAGAATGGTATTTTTTATTACTGATGAAAGTTCCTTGTAGTTCAGTGCATTTATTTATAGTAACAAACAGTTTTTATTGAAATTTATTGTATCAAGTCCTTTAAATTTTTATACACATAAAAATAAAGCAAA
>NW_026099573.1:6762447-6767409 GCF_025091365.1 Daktulosphaira vitifoliae | reverse complement strand
AAACACTATCTACAGATTTGCATCGAAGCGTTTCTTATGATAGTGATTTTAATCACTGTCAGATATCATCTATACTTGTCCCATCTATGCCTTGTCTACACTGTGCCTCGACCACACTGTGCTACCGTTTTTTTTTTATTAATATCTGTTTTTAGCTTCGATGCGAAGCTGAGAAGGTATTAATTTTACTATGATGTGTTTTTTTTTTGTGTCTATTACCACTTTTTCATAGCTCTCATCTTTCACCGAACCGATTTCTTTCAACGATACGTCAAAAGATCACAAATCGTATCTAGTCGAAGGCATTACTCTCAAAAATTGAAAACATTTCCCTCGTTCCCCGTAAGTGTGGGAAACCTCCAAAAAAATTACAAATTTCCGAAATTTGTTCAATTTTTTTTACTAAAAACTGCCATAACTTTTTTAAAAGTNATTAATATGCAGTCAGAAAGTTTTATAATTATTATTTATTGTAAATTTATCAGAAAAACTCATTATTTTTTGCATTTTTATCGTAATAGAACACTTAAATAGAAATCATAGTAATCATTTCTAAGTAATTTTTGATATTTAAAAAGATTCTACTATTGAAATATCCAGAACTGAATTAATTTTAATGATTTACTTTAACTAAAAAAAAAAAAGTTAATATTTTGAATCCCTCTTGTGGGCAGGTAAAGGGTTAGATTTATAAAAAAAAACCAAATGATAGATAAAGACATGCATCTATATAAAAAAAAAATTATACTGATTTGGTCATTTTTGATAATCTTTAACAGTTAACAAAGTTATAAGTTTTATACACTGGACTACAAGGAACTTCCATCAGAAACAAAAATATACTATTCTAAATCAACATTTAGCGATGTTTTCAAATGTGAAATTAGACTATTTCTATCACACNACTTAACTTTTGAAAGTGTTCCGGAAAGTCTGACACTTTTATATATATATCTTAAATTAAAGCTAATATAATGTACTTTTTTATTATGGGAAAAAAAATTTCGGACTTCATTTTGTCTTCACAGTGAAAATAGTTACCAAATGCTATTTTTGTGTGAAAATTCTACAAAATTATGAAAGCTTCATGATCTGCTAGTTCCTTATTAATATCCTGGGGGTCTATTTTTGAATTTTATATTGGTGTACTAATCTGTTTAGTATACTAAAACATGACGTTTTAGTGCAACTATTAGTGTGAAACTAAAAAACCGTATTTTTGAATGTTGGTATGCTAAAAAATATTTATTAGTGTTCTAAAGTTTTAGATGATCTTTTTAGAGTGGTGTNTTTTACTATGATGTGTTTTTTTTTTGTGTCTATTACCACTTTTTCATAGCTCTCATCTTTCACCGAACCGATTTCTTTCAACGATACGTCAAAAGATCACAAATCGTATCTAGTCGAAGGCATTACTCTCAAAAATTGAAAACATTTCCCTCGTTCCCCGTAAATGTGGGAAACCTCCAAAAAAATTACAAATTTCCGAAATTTTTTCAATTTTTTTTACTAAAAACTGCCATAACTTTTTTAAAAATGACAACTTTTTCAGAAAAAATTAATTTTTTCAACTTGATTTTTGAAAGTGTTCCGGAAAGTCTGACACTTTTATATATATCTTAAATTAAAGCTAATGTAATATACTTTATCATTGAAAAAAAAAAATTCGGACTTTATTTTATCTTCACGGTGAAAATGGCTACCGAATGCTATTTTTGGTGAAAATTTTCGATTTTGTATTTTACATTGATAACTTTATTATGCTATAACTTTTTGAAAAATGTATGGATCAATACAATTTTTTCATGAGAATATTTATATACATCTTTCATTCGACATACTGCTTTTTAAAATCGGACCATTTCCCTATATACGAGGGGGGTTTAAATCTAAAAAATGCATGTAGAAAGTAGAATTTATTCAACTTAACTTTTGAAAGTGTTCCGGAAAGTCTGACACTTTTATATATATATCTTAAATTAAAGCTAATATAATGTACTTTTTTATTATGGGAAAAAAAATTTCGGACTTCATTTTGTCTTCACAGTGAAAATGGTTACCAAATGCTATTTTTGTGTGAAAATTCTACAAAATTATGAAAGCTTCATGATCTGCTAGTTCCTTATTAATATCCTGATTAAGATAAAGTATGTCAAGTGAAAAAGGAATGTAAATATTATTTCTCATAAAAAAATTGTGTTGATATATACACTTTTCAATAAGTTATAGCATTATAAATTTAAAAATGTAAAGAATAAAATGATTTGTTCATTTTAGAAAGTTATGGTATTTTTAAGAAAAAAAAATTGAAGAAATTTCGAAAATTAAAGATTTTCAAATTTGTTATTTTTTTGGAGGTTTACTCCATTTATGGGGAATGAGGGAATTTCTTTCAATTTTTGAGAGTAATGTCTTCGACTAGATACTATTTGTGATCTTTTGACTTATCGTTAAAAGAAATCGGTTCGGTGAGAGCTGAGAAAAAGTGGTAACAGACACAAAAAAAAAAAAAACCCAGCACAGGGGGGTCGCGGCACAGTTGTGACGTGGTATAGTTGGATCAAGTATAATGATATCTGACAGTGATTAAAATCACTATCAAAAATAAACGCTTCGATGCAAATTTTTAGATAGTNAAAAAAAAAAACACATCATAGTAAAACCAATACCTTCTCAGCTTCGCATCGAAGCTAAAAAAAATACAGTAATAACAATATCTTCTCAGGTTTGCATCGAAGCTAAAATCATTTAACAACATTATACTCTAACATTTTTTAACCAAATATATATACTCTTTTCAAAATTTTCAACAGTTTGTAAGAAAATAATTGTTTTATATATAATTGAAAACACTGTATAAATTATATTTAAGTATAGTATTTAAATAACATGAAACCATTATGAAAAGTTTATTTGTTTGTAATTCTTGTTGTAATTTTCAGAGATCATTTGTGATGTAATGTGCAACCGAGTTGGTTTATTGAAAGCAACTATAATAAATAAATGAAATTCAAATTAGGATTTAATTTTTTTTATAAGCAGTTGCTTTTATATAATTTTAGAATTAAAGTATTATAATACTAATCTAAGATAAATACATTATGTAATAAAAATAGTAATAAAATATAATTAAAATATGGCTCAAGAAATATTTCATCAATTTTATATCATAAAATGATATCAATGATGTACATTATTCACAATTTCTAATACTAGAATAGAAATATTTAATTTAAATATTTAAACCAATCAGTAAATTATTGAAAAATTATCGAGATATTTAATATTATGCGGAATGTCTAGGCGATAAAGTTAACGGTACCGGTGGAAACTTTTTACATTAAAAAGTTTGTGAATTATCGTATGCGGGAAAAAATTCGGACAATCCTGAATGTGCATGTTCAGTTGTGAAGTGAATATATTACAAACTTTTGGATTCAATCGAAACAATGGAAAAAACGGTGAACGCGAATCGCGGCGACAGTAACGCCAATTGAATCATGAGACTTTAATCACAATAGCTACACCAAGGTGTAAATCAATAAATCAACAACTTTATCAATTCATTAATGCATTTCACAAATGTCTCGCGTATACATTGGTCTGGACCCAGACGATTCATTTAGACCAGGGGGTCTATTTTTGAATCGTCCGTTCGTCGAACGTATACGTTCGTTGAACGGTCACGTTCCTCGAAATACGTCCAACGAACGGACACGTTCCTCGAACGTTCACGTTCGTCAAAATAAGGTCAACGAACGGACACGTTCCTTGAACGGTAACGTTCGTCAAAATACGGTCAACGAACGGACACGTTCCTCGAACGGATTCTATTGTTCCATTAGGTATACGGCCTTCTAGGTATTGTTCGATGAACATTTATGTTTTACGATTGTTTGCAATTTATTGTAATAACATAAATAAATATTTTGAAAATTAAATTCATACAGCTTGATTTTTAATATTTATTTTTAATTGATATATTACTTTTTAATAACAATAATTTATTACTAACACATACATTTACAACTTGCTAATTTAATTTATTTGATGTGAATTTATTTTAAGTAATTCGCTAATACTATACAAATAATTTAATTACACAAATTCTAAAAAAATGAATTTACAATTGCATACATGTTAAATTAAAAATTATTAATACACTTTAAAACAACAATACTTAAATTTTCGAAAATAAAGTGTTACATATATTTTATATAATTTTATTTTATTTATTCATTTTAAGATTAATTGATATAATTTATAAATTATGTTACATATAAATAAATAATAAATTTAATAAGATTTTAGTTCTTAATTGGAAAAAATGACACTCTAGGTTACGGTCTACTCCTAAATACGCTACTGTTTTGAAAGGTTGTTAACATAACAAACATATAATTTCATGAATAATTTTCACAAAAAACTTAAGGTAAATTTTCAAAATATGGTTTATTACGAGGTTCAAGGATGCAACCAACAAAATAGTTGTTACACGTATTACGAGTGACACGGCACCGCCTTTTGCTCTAGGCTGGCGCTCGCCCGTGTCTCTCTCGATATCAGCCGTCCAGCTATTAATATGACAATCGGTTGTCATCGGTTGTCTCCCAGCCCTTGNTCTCGATATCAGCCGTCCAGCTATTAATATGACAATCGGTTGTCTCCCCGCCCTTGACACTGAGATAAGGCCGCCGCCGAATGTGGATTACGGATATTGCGTTCTGTTCCGTTTTCGTCGTACACCTCCTCTGGTGTGTCTCCGTTGTTTTTGAGCTGTGCGTGGTTTCCTGGTGGATTAAGATTTGGTTTGTCTTTCTTTCTTTTTTGTTGATCGATGTAAGGAAACTATATCGCGAAATATATACAGGGTGTTCAGTAAGTCAGGAAACGGGTTTCTATTGTTCTCATTGTTACAATCAATGAGAACAATAGAAACCCGTTTCCTGACTTACTGAACAC
>NW_026099573.1:6745340-6761218 GCF_025091365.1 Daktulosphaira vitifoliae | reverse complement strand
TTTTCAAGTGAATTTTATTAAATAATGTGATTTTTGTTTATATTACTCAATTATCTCAAAAAAGGTCTCGCTGCATTTAATGAGATCGTAAACAAATATTATGTATCATTGATGCGCTGTAAGTTGCATTGAAATAATTTGGAAACTATTAGATAATAGTTCTATTTAAAATAATTTTTAATATTTAACTAAAATTTTGGTTTGTAAATTTTAATCATTTTTTTAAACTAATTTATGTTTTGTATAACAACATAATTAATTGTAATATTTATTATAATAGATATATTTTTATTAATAAAAATATATATTAAATGTTTTTTTATGTTCCTAAGTCAATTAGGAAATCTTACTCAAACTGGGGGGCCTTAGTTCCCCTATTTCCGATTATAGCTACTTCTACGAATAATTGATTTGTTTAATAAATTTATTTAATTATTAACGATTAATTAACAATTTTATTTCAAAATTATATTTTAGGTAAATATGTTTGTCTAAAAGGCAAGTGTAAGGGTCAAACCTTTCTTTTGTTATTTATGACCGTCCGTTCGACCCACCGTTCGCTAACGGATGGTTTCTATTATCCGTTGTGAACGAACGTTTTTTATTGTTCTAAATGGTCATCCGTTCGATGTTACATACGTTCCGAACGTGTTCATGAACAACGTTCGCCATATAAACCTATATAAAATAAAATCTGAACGTATACGTTCGTGAACGGACGATTCAAAAATAGACCCCCAAAAGTCAAGTTAGTAAACAATCTTCAAGAAGTTATTATCACTGTCGATTTACTACATAGAATGTATTCTATGTGCGGATACAATTTATCGACAACGAAAAATAAAACGGAATACTACTTCTACAAGATGAAAACATTAAGGTATTCCTTACACAGTGGGTGCGAACTATTACCCGAAAAGATACATTTTTCAGTCAAAACGAGATAACAGCTGTGTATTTTTGATGAGAAAAACTGAGTTTGCGCAATTGTACTTCATTAATGATATGTTATTTAAGAAAATACATCGACAATTGTTTCATATACGTCTGCGTATTGTACATGTGTAACGTGACAAAAGTATCTATTTATTTTTTTTCTATTTGTATATATATATATATATTTGTGTTGAGCCGAATGCGGACTGCGACGGCGTTTGTCGGTAAAATTATCATGATAAGGTGTTGTGATTTGTTTATGCGCGTGCGAGATAGTCAGCTGTGTACTACTTCAGACCGGTTCATGGACGGCATTTGTGTGTACATTCACCCCGCTACTTTCCTATCTTGAACGTCATTTGCACTGCTCACCGCATATATTGTCGCCATATGATTTAAATTGTTTTTAATAATTTCCAGCACTGGGTATTTAGTTATTTTTTGACCCCTACTCTAAAGGCTAGCCGTTTGGTCGCCAACGGACCGCCGGGTCAAACGTCGGACGAATTGTCGGAAATTAGCCATCGTCGGAACTGGGGGTCTATTTTTGAATCGTCCGTTCGTCGAACGTATACGTTCGTTGAACGGTCACGTTCCTCGAAATACGTCCAACGAACGGACACGTTCCTCGAAATACGTTCAACGAACGGTCACGTTCGTCAAACGGATTCTATTGTTCCATTAGGTATACGGCCTTTTAGGTATTGTTCGATGAACATATATGTTTTACGATTGTTTGTAATTTATTATAATAACTTTTTAATAACAATAATTTATTACTAACACATACATTTATAATTTGCTAATTTAATTTATTTGATGTGAATTTATTTTAAGTAATTCGCTAAAACTATACAAATAATTTAATTACACAAATTCTAACAAAAATGTATTTACAATTGCATACATGTTAAAATAAAAATTATTAATACACTTTAAAACAACAATGCTTAAATTTTCGAAAATAAAAAATTACATATATTTTATATAATTTTATTTTATTTATTCATTTTAAGATAATTTGATATAATTTATAAATTATGTTACATATAAATAAATAATAAATTTAATAAGATTTTAGTTCTTAATTGGAAAAAATGACACCCTAGGTCACGGTCTACTCCTAAATATGCCACTGTTTTGAAAAGTTGTTAACATAACAAACATATAATTTCATGAATAATTTTCACAAAAAACTTAAGGTAAATTTTCAAAAGATGGTTATTACGAGGTGCAAGGGTGCAACCAATAAAATAGTTGTTACACGTATTACGAGTTTTAATTAATATTACTGAGTAATCATAATATAATATTATGTTTCAATTTATTTAACATATTAACTGAAAAATGGAAATTAATTTATAATACTGAATATAATATTTTAATATTTTATACATTTTTTTTAGACAACGTAATATTTAAAACATAAATATTACTTTTTTCTGCACGTGTTCAAGCAATAGGGGTAAAAAATTTTGAGATAATATACATGTATAATACACAAGGGTTTACAAATACAGGTAGCTAATTGGTTTTTTATGACATCGATATTAGCAGGTACACAGCATTGTTATTATTAATAGTAGTAAGGCACATTGTTGTGAGTTTATAAATACACTAACTGACAATACAGAAGGTATATCTAATGATAGTCATAATTGATAATAAAGAATCCGTGACTATGACAGCAATGTCATAAAAATCCAATTAGCTACCTGTATTTATAATCCCTTATATATTATACATAAATAGTATAAGGGATGAACTTAAAGTGTTACATAATTAATAATTCAACAATAATGTGTAACTAAAGATAATCGGAAATAAAAATGTTTAGTTTATTATTATTCTGTAAGTAATTGAGTGGGTAATGATAAAAAAATCACTCTGTATACAATGTATTTTATGGTTGCATTTTTCAAGTGAATTTTATTAAATAATGTGATTTTTGTTTATATTACTCAATTATCTCAAAAAAGGTCTCGCTGCATTTAATGAGATCGTAAACAAATATTATGTATCATTGATGCGCTGTAAGTTGCATTGAAATAATTTGGAAACTATTAGATAATAGTTCTATTTAAAACAATTTTTAATATTTAACTAAAAATTTTTGTTTGTAAATTTCAATCATTTTTTTCAACTAATTTATGTTTTGTATAACAACATAATTAATTGAAATAATATTTATTATAATAAATATATTTTTATTAATAAAAATATATATTAAATATTTTTTTTATGTTCATAAGTTAATAAGGAAATCTCACTCAAACATGAAGGAGCCTTAGCTCCCTATTTCCGATTATAGCTACTTCTACGAATAATTGATTTGTTTAATGAATTTATTTAATTAAAACGATTTTAATTCAAAATTATATTTTAGGTAAATATGTTTGTCTAAAAGGCAAGTGTAAGGGTCAAACCTTTCTTTTGTTATTTATGACCGTCCGTTCGATCGACCGTTCGACCCACCGTTCGCTAACGGATGGTTTCTATTATCCGTTGTGACGAACGTTTTTTAATGTTTTGAACGGTCGTCCGTTCGATGTTTCATACGTTCCGAACGTGTTCACGGACAACGTTCGCCATATAAACCTATATAAAATAAAATCTGAACGTATACGTTCGTGAACGGACGATTGAAAAATAGACCCCCTGGTACGCTAATTTTCGTCCGTAGCGGTCGTAATTTTTGTTGTGTGCGCTACAACTGTTTTTTTTATATATATACATTTTTTTTATACGTGAGTGTCTGCCGTTTATTATGTAGTTTTTTACAATTGCGTGTTCCAATACCACCTGTCATGTTATATATGTTTTTTTATAGGTTTTATATGATGATGTATATATTATTGGTACAATGTGGTGACGTAGTGCATTTTATTCCGGGGTGTCCCAACGTCTTGCAAGCTAAGCCTAACTGCCAGAAACCAGTCGCTTACTTGGGACGTATACCCACCATGCTTAGCGGCAATGCTGCGATTAATAGCCGGCGGGTACCCGAAAACGTTCATCGTATTCTCTAATAATAAAAGTGTAGGTGTAATTTTTTTTTTATTAATATCTGTTTTTTTTTTCTCTTTCTTTGTCCCCTTTAATTTGTAGACGAGGTTTTTTGACCATTCGGTTTTTTGCCTCGTGTTAACTTAATTTTTTGTTTTTTTTTTTTTTACTTAATAAAGTCACCTTAATTTAACTTAACCATCATCTGTTTCTTTTTTTTTGCGTGTTCCATCTTCAATGGACTCGTGTATTTCTTTTTTTCCTTTCAAAAATCAACTCCCCTAGTTTAGAAGGTACGGGCAACGGCCTTGTATAAGGTCATCCCTGATCTATATGGTTATGTGACAACTGTCACGAGGTTTTGGTGTACATCTACTATCAACGACTCAACGGACATCAACTTTAATATTCATTAATTATATATATTTTTTTCTAATTGTTTTAATATAAAAAAGTTAATTTTTTTTTTTTAAATCCTACTGTGGTCCGACAATATACTGTCTCGCCCAGTAGGTTGGCGACACTTTACTTATAACTTTGTAAAACGCCATGAAAGTTACAAATTTTTCGTTGCGGCCAATTAATTTGATTTTTATATATTTGTAACCTTTTACATGAAATAAAGGTTATACTTCAGTCTTTAATTAATCATATGGTGGTCGAAAAGAAACGGATAATTTTTCCCAAATTAAAACAACAAATTTGTCGTATTTCCACGAAGTTTGTTGTACAGAGTTAATGGGTAAATGTTAAGAAAACACATCGAAAATTATCTTCAATTGAAAATATGTTAATTAAAAAATATTTGATTAAAACTAATATTCAAGAAAATTTCAACGCGTGTATTCTTTTTCCAATTTTGTGGAATTGGCTACAAAAAGATAATTTCTAGGAATAGATGCTTTGCCAATAATTAACAAGAAAGATCTCCTATGTGTGACTTTTCCTGTCAAATTCGAAGATGTTTAAAATAAAATAACATAAAAAACTACAAGTTTACATAACAACTAATTTTTTTTATTAAAAGAATTTATATATTTATACAATTTTTAGCTTCGATGCGAAGCTGAGAAGGTATTAATTTTACTATGATGTGTTATTTTTTTTTTATGTCTGTTGCCACTTTTTCTTAGCTCTCACTGGACCGATTTCTTTCAAAAGTACGTCAAAAGATCACAAATTATATCTATTTGAAGACATTACCCTTAAAAATTGAAAACAATTTCCTCGTTCTCCGAAAATGGAGGAAATATCCAAAAAAATTTCAAATTTAAAAATCGGTTAATTTTGTCATTTTTATCATTTTTTTTCTTAAAACTTCTATAACTTTTTCAAAAATCAACAAATCAACATAATTTTTTTATACTAAAACCTTAGATATTTTCCTTTCATTTGATATCATTTTTTTGAAAATCTATTACTTAACCTGCTCATTGGGGGGGATTTAAAATAGCAACTTTTTTACAAAAATTAACTTTATCAACTTAATTTTTGAAAATGTTCCGGATATACTGCGTCCTTCAAACATATATCAAATTAAAGCTTATTTTGTGTACTATNTTCCGGATATACTGCGTCCTTTAAACATATATCAAATTAAAGCTTATTTTGTGTACTAAAAAAAAAAAAAAAATTTGTCCCGACGACCTATCTTTTATGCACAAATGGCTACCGTATTCAAAAATATGTTATTTTAACAAATTTTTTTTTTTTAAATTAAACACTATCTACAGATTTGCATCGAAGCGTTTTTTATGATAGTGATTTTAATCACTGTCAGATATCATCTATACTGGACCCAACTATGCCACGACCCCACTGTGCCGCCACCCCACTGTGCTGTCACACATTTTTTTTTTGTTTTTATACTATATTGTAAATTATATAATACTAAAAATTCATTTGTTTATAAATTTACCCGTAAATGCGTTGTATTCCATTTGACATTCGTGAATAATTACACAATACAATGATGTTTTATCGGGAAACTGTTTAGAGCATTTGAAATCCAAACGTAGATCAACCATTGAAAACACGATGGTATTTTTTTGTTTAGAAAAATCGATCACGACTATGGATTCACTTTTTTTGTAATTTATATAATCCAGTAAAGGGTACGGATCTTTATGACCGTAGTACATTGTATGGAATTATGCGTAAGAGTTGTTGTAACTCAGAGGTTCCAGATAGTACTCGAGTTTTATGCGGTCGTCTTGCTGATATTTTTCTAACACGTGTAAGTACTCGGCCTTAATTAACTCTAAAACCCGAAAATTCAATAATTTTCTTTGTTAGTTGTTGCTGCTGCGATAACGTTACACGATTGATCCGTTGCTTCGTAGTAAAGTATATGCCGTCACTCAAATGATGGTCCATTACACTCCAATTGAAACTCAAAGGCATTTAAATGGAGTCAACACGTTTTTCTAGTAAATAGACATGGTTGTCGAATAAAGTTATCGAGCTAGTGCTTCCAAACGATAAATCGTAGTTGAACTGTTGTTGTTGTTACTCTTTTTCAGCTGACAGCTGTTGACGGAAGTTTGAGGAAGCAGTAAAAGTTGCATGAGTGTGACTAGTATGCACAAAAATAATCCAAAATATGAGGAGTCGAACTGTTTTATAAGGTCCCATAACGTCATCGTAGTTTCATCTATCTTGTTTGATGTGTAGACGCACTGTTAATTTTTCATCTCTTAAGTTAACATGTTGTCCGTCATGTTCGATCAACATGATAGTACAAACGATAGTTAACATGATAGTTAACGGTGTCGCGGTCGCAACGCATTTCTGGTGTTACCGCCGGATGGCGATCGCGGCGCTCCCTCTTCGCGTATCTTTTGACGTATCGTTGAAAGAATTCGGTTCGGTGAGAGCTGAGAAAAAATGGTAACAGACACAAAAAAAAAAAACACACATCATAGTAAAAACAATATCTTCTCAGATTTGCATCGAAGCTAAAAACAGTGCACACAACAAAAAAATTACGACCGCTACGGACAAAATTTACCAACAACCAGTTCCGACAATTTCTGATAAAACGTCCGGCGGTTTCATGGCGACACACATCTTGCCTTAAGAGTAGGGGTCAACAAATTTGACTACTCAGTACCGGAAATTGTAGAGAATAATTTGAATCAAATAAATAATTTTAAGGTGACAATGTATGTGATGAGCAGTGCAAATGACGTTCAAAATAGAGAAAGAGCGGGGTGAGTGTACACACAAATGCCCTCCATGAACCGGTCCAAAGTAGTACACAGCTTACTATCTTGCACGCGCACAAACAAATCACAACACCTTATCAAGATTATTTAAAGGATAAGTGCCGTCGCAACACTTATTCGGCTCAGCCAAGATAATTTAGAACACACACATATACTTATATGTACAAATAGACAAAAAAATATAGGCAGATACTTTTTGTCACGTTACAACTCTTATTTCCTTAACTAAATCCTGATTAGTGATCCTTTGATTTAAAAATATAATATATGAATAAATACAAATTATAGTAATTAAATTTAGTATGAAATTGATATTCAATAATTTAATATTGTAATTTATACATAGAAATAATAAAAATAATATAGTTGTATATTTCTTTACTTTTAACGGGTATCAAAAATTAAAAGGGAAAGATGCAATACTTTTCAATGAAAAATTTTTGTTACTTATGAATAAATATACTGAACTATAAGGAACTTTCATCAGAAGCAAAATATACTTTTCAAAATTAATTTTTCCCACTGTTTTCAAATTTGCAATAAGACATTTTCTATCACCTCTAATTTTTGATATTATTATTAATTACACATAAAATAATAATTAAAGAAAATTGTGTTCATATTATTACTGATTTTTATTTTTAATATGTTAAAAATAATCAGTCCAAAATTTCATTTTTAACCTATTTTTTTGGTCCTTTAAAGATGATGAAAAATATTTGATAAAGTTTTGTGAAAGTTTATAGTAAAAAAAATTTAATATTGACACGGGTAATTCGAATGTCAACAAAAAGTTTGTTTCTTATATATAATATAGGTAACACAAATACGCACAAAAATTTCTAAAGTATTATTACAATGGCACTGGCTGAGAGCAAAAGAAAATACGAGGAATTTTAAATAAACCAATATATATATATATAAATATATTACGATTTAAATTAAGAGTTACAACTTAAGATTTTAATTTAGACGTATAAAAGTAACTTTTAATGTACAACACATGACGACGGCGGATAGAGAAAATTCACGTAGGACGTCAAAAACAAGATGGAGCGTTCACCGCCGGTGCTTGGTGGTCGACCGCGCTCTAGTATATAGACTTTACACCCTGGCTAGATAGCGGGGGTACTCTAATCAGGCTGGGCTCGCGATGTAATAAGGCGGCTGATGGAAAAGACGAGGTGACCATGTATTTAACATATCGCAAAATATACAGTACCGTGTCAATATATTGACATAACTTTAAGCTCAACTTGCAAGTTTGATATTGACATCATTAAATAAAAATTTTTATAAGAATTAAAAACATGATATTTTATAATTACTATTTACAGTATATTTATCAGAAAAGCTCAATATTTGTTTGCATAATGGAAATATTGATTAATCGGATGACTCTACTATACTGCTTTTTACATCTCAAACTCAAATTGTTTCTTCATCTTCCACTATTTTTCATTCAAATTCATCAGTTGTTAGAGGTCAATTAGAAATGATTGAAAATAGTGTAGTTCAAATACCAAACAAATAAGTATATTTAGTTTTATACCTAAANTTAGAGGTCAATTAGAAATGATTGAAAATAGTGTAGTTCAAATACCAAACAAATAAGTATATTTAGTTTTATACCTAAAAAATGAAAATTAATTGTAAAAAGCAAATTGATGGTGCACTATTTAAGCTATTTATAAAATATTATCAACCCTTTAAAGTAGTCGAAGATGAAAGATTTAAAGAGTTTGTAAAACTGTTGAACCCAAACTATACTCTTCCTGACCGCCATTCGATATCTAAAATACATATACCAGCATTATACGAAAAATGTTTATTTGAAATGAAAAATCTAGTTACAAAAGAAGCTGAAAGTGTATGCATGACAACTGAATGTTGGACTTCTCCCTAAAATGAAAGTTTTATGGCCATAACTAATCATTTTATTGATTACAAATTTGAATTGAAATCGGTTCTCCTTGGGTGTTTTGAATTTAATATAAGTCATACAGGGATTAATTTAAGTTTACAGGAAATATTTAAAGAATGGGATCTGGAAAACAAAGTTTTATTTGCAATTTCTGATAAAGCAAATAATATAAAAAATGCATTATCTTTATTAAAATTTAAATCTATGGGATATTTTGCACATACAATGAGTCTTATTGTACAATCTGCCCTAACTTGAAAGTGACTCAATTGAACATGTTAAAGCAATTTTTTCATATTTTAGAAAGAGTACAGTAGCCAACAACAAATAAATATGTAACAAATTAATAATAGCATAAGTCAACCAAAGAAATTAATTCAAGATATTCAGACACTATGGAACTCAACATATTATATGTTAGTTAGATTTGTAGAATATTTTTTCTATTCATGGCACATTAGGGTTACTTGATAGGGCACCAGAAAATCTTAAATATGATGAGTGGAATATTCTAGAAGAACTGTGCAATGTACTTAGACCTTTTGAAGAAGCTACAAAAGCAGTAAGCGGAGAAAAATATAAGTCTGCATCACTTGTCATTGTATTGTCTCAAGATATACTAAAAGTATGTGATACAATGTCAAAAATGAAATATAATTCTAGAATTTTGGAAATTATAAACAAACATAGGTATACCATGCTTGAAAAATATTCATGGAAAAATATTGAAAAAAGTAATATTACTTTAAAAATTATTACAAATAATATTAAAAATTATATTATTACTATTAAAAAATAGTAAAAAAAATTCCATTTTTGCATGATTCATTAACTATTAGCAACACAAAAACTGATATTATTGAAAATGTATCCCGAATTTGTAGTACTGCAAATGAAAAACAAATAGATGAATTAAGTAAACAAAAATTTTCAATTCAAAATTTACTTTCTATACAAGGCTCACATCATCCAAAACAATATTAATTTGGGATGATATTGATCGTAGTGATACGATCACATTTGCATGTGCCCATATCTCTGTCTCCCATAACATCACTGTACCGTTTGTTAGACATATATTTATATATAATTGACACAGTGCACATATAGCAATACTAACAGGAGGACTGACTGCACACATAAGCACTTTCGGGATTAACGGCCACCGGGCCATAATATGAATGTCCTGATCAGCAGTTGACCTTTTACCATCATCGCGACGAATATTCTTGCTCTTGTATTATACTAAACTTAAATTACCTACCACGTAGAATGTGTGTGTGTCGTCGTCAGCTCCCTGTTGAATTATTATCATCTATAGGTGTCCAGCAGGTTGTACTATTTATTAAATATCTTTACTTAATAAATATTTATATCGTTGTTAACTAAGAGTGTTATATATATTACTATTTCTTCCAAGTAACAGCTTGTTATTGCTACTCAAGCAGTAACTGTTATAAATCATTGTTACTGTTATTTTTTTCCATCACTAATCTTTAGGCAATATTGGATCGTACAACTTCTGTAACGTAGCATACACTGTTCAAAAGTTACGTGTGTAGCCCGGTAAAGCTCGACGTAGCTTAACATCGCCCATTACCCCTCTCGTCGCAATCATATAGTCGTGTCCGGCACTACCGGCACCTAGTGTCATTACGTTTGTGTACGTGGTTGATGTTATACCGTACCTTTTTGGGTCTGATGACTCGTGGCCAGTGAGTTGGCGTGTTTTCTTTTTTTTGTTCTGTTGTTAATTGTTTTGTATCGGCCTGTTTAGGCGATAACCAACAGTTTTCTATAATCTGTTACGTACTACTACGCGAGTGCGCATCGGATATTGAGATCAGCAGAGGTGACATTCCATACTTAAAGAAGAGTTGATTGAGAAACATTCGGCAGTCGATTCAACGTTAAGTTGC
The DNA here is from genome assembly GCF_025091365.1 of Daktulosphaira vitifoliae. Taxonomy (NCBI): domain Eukaryota; kingdom Metazoa; phylum Arthropoda; class Insecta; order Hemiptera; family Phylloxeridae; genus Daktulosphaira; species Daktulosphaira vitifoliae. The sequence goes on along the minus strand of NW_026099573.1, from coordinate 6,750,206 downwards.
AGTGTGGTTGGCTGATGGCTGGGTGATGTTTTACGACTTTTTTTGTGTTAATATGTTGAATGTCTATTAGTTCATATATATATATGTAATAAAATTACTGTATGTAATTGACCTTAAGTGAATTGTTTTATCGTTGTTCGCCTGTAAAGAGTAGCAGAAACACCCGACCCGTCATTTATATATATAGTTAATGAAGTTAACGTTTATGTAAAATAAGTGAAGTCACTCTAGGAATTAGGATTTCATTATATTAATTTTACATACACCTAGTGGCTTATAACTGTAATTAAAACTGTCACCTTTCTGTCATTATTTACTAAATTGGCGTTAAAAAATTGATCCAAACGTTCAGCATATGAATTCCAGTCATCATTGAAGTTGAAAATGGGCGCCGTGCCTATCTGAACTACACTTTGAATCACAATTGCCTGATCATCCTCCAAAGCTAATGTTTATCATCGCCACTATAATGTTGTGTTATAAATAATTCTATATTATAAATCAATAATTTTTATTTAATTACAAGACATTTTACTATATTAAACAAACACAATATTCTCTGTATGGCTCCAATTACTAAACTACAACATAGTTACATTTTTTGGTTAACTCTTATCTTATCAATCTAATTAATCATATACCACAGTTAATAATATTGCTATTATCAATATAATATGACATGCAAACAACAAATTTAAAATTCAAAATATTTATTCTTATTATTATAATAAATTGAAAACTATCGTGAAACATAAACGTTCATCGAACAATACATAGAAGACTGTATACGTATACGTTCGTGGAAATATAGAATTTTGACCCTATACCTAATAAAACAAAAGAAGCCATTCGAACATCGTAAACGTTCGTCAAACGGACGATTCAAAAATAGCCTACCGTTTTTATGGTACGTAAACAATTACATAACCTATTCCATTTAAAACATAATATGTAAACATTTTCATTTCATTTACAAATCTTATAAGATATGTTGTGATATGACCGCATATCTTAAATAATTTCCTATCTTAATGTATCTTTCATTAAGAAAAAAAATAACTTTTATTTAGTCGAGAAGATTTTATTATAATATGTCTTAATATTAAAATCCATTTGGTAGATTTATTTAAAATTAAGATGGGATAATTTGTTTCTGTGGTTTTATATTAGTTTATTTTAATTTTATTATAATTGGATAAATACATCTCTATTTACATATGAAAAAAAAATTCAGTTATATAATAAAACAATTATTTAATTTTGAGACTCAAGAAATATAATCATGAGATATAAAAAGGTAATTTATTTACTATAAATACTCACTTGGTAGTTTTAGCATACATTGAAAATTCTTTAAAAATCCTGATAATAATTTATTTATCTGAAGTAATTCTAAAAAAGATTATTTGCTAATTTTATCAATTATTATTAAACCTTCTTGTAATATTTAATTGCAATTTTTTGTTACATGATAGAAAACATTCTTTTGCACTTATGATAAACGAACAAAAAAACTCTCATTTTTTAAATAAATATCAGCTTTTAGATATAAATCATAGCTGTTTATTACTATACAACAATTTTTTTTAAGTAAAGGTGAATTAGAAATACCCTTCTTATATTTTTACTCTAAAAAGTTGTCTAATCAGGATTCATTTTTGGTCATTAATAAATATATAAGTATAATAAATGTCATTTAAAAATCAAATTTTTAAAGATAAAGATATTAGGTTTTTTTTTTACCATTACAGTGTTTTATCAAAATTATTAATATACATTTATCATAATTAATTAACCGTCAGTTTTTGATAAATGAGTATCTGTACATTTTTTTTGTTTCACAAATTATTCCAAAGAGTCAATATAACATTACAATTAACTCTATTATTTGAAGGTATTAATTTTACTACGATCTGCGTTAATTTTTGTTTGTCGATGAATATCCTCAGTTTTTAATAGACCAATTTTGTTAATTTAGTATATATAAAATTAATTTTTTTCAAGTAGATAGGGGCTAAAAATACTTCCACGGCCTCTGTGCCAGTCGTAAAAGGCGAATAATGAGATTGTGTCAGGTCGTAAGCCGACGTAAAAATCTTTGTCAAAAAAATCCTGAACAAAACTTAGACGGTTTGTCCCATTTCGGATGTACGCGGGGACAGCAGAAAGCAGTTAAAAACGGAGAAGGCCTAAGGAATAAAGTGTTTGATACCAGCCGGACAACTTGTGTGGTAGCTATTTCACCAGTCATGTGTACAGGTCTACCCAACGCTTGTAGTGTCAACGGTGTATGAACATTACCACTTAACTCTAGGCTGGACTGAAGATGAGAAAAGTTAACATTTGTTGTGTGCAGGAAACTAAGTGGAAAGGAGAGAAATCAAGGGAAATAGATGAGGGTCATAAAATAATATACTCTATTATTTATTGTAAGTCTAGTACAAAGAATGGTGTAGGGATAATAATGGATGAGGAGATGAAAAGTAAAGTAGTAGAAGTAGCTAGGAAAAGTGACAGAGTTATAGTCGTAAAATTGATATTCGAAGAAAAGTGTTGAATGTAATATGTGCCTATGCATCACAAGTAGGATGTGATGAAATAGACGAGGAAGTGTTTTAGAGAGAGATGGATGAGGTGATGCAAGGGGTNTTTAATTATATCCTGATTAGTAGTTCTTTGATTTTAAAATATAATATATGAATAAATACTAATTATAGTTTTTAAATTCAGTATGAAATTGTGAGGCCAGCTATGATGTATGGTTCATAGTGTTGGGCGGTTGATAAGAAAGTAGAGCAGAGAATAAGTGTAGCAGAGATGAGAATGCTTAGTTGTATGAGTGGAGTGACTAGAGAAGATAGGATAAGGAACAAGCATATAAGAGGAAGTAAAGGTGTTGCGTCAATCGTGGATAAGATGACAGAAAATAGACTTAGATTGTTTAGTCATGTTATGAGGAGAGAAGAATCGGAAGCTGTAAGAACAGTTATAGAAATGAATGTTGAAGGAAGAAGAGATAGAGGAAGACCAAAAAAGAGATGGAGGGATGCTATTGAATGCGATTTGAGGACAGCTGATGTGAGCGTAAATGATGTGGGAGATCGTGTCAAGTAGAAATTTAGGATAAGGGTGGCCGACACCAAGTGGTTGGGATCAAGGCGAGAAAGAAGGAAAAGAAGTTTAAATTAGAATATTCTATAATTTCCAAATAAATCTAGTACTTAAAAAAATTAACATATATTAATTTTATTCTGAACTAATTGAAATTAAAAATTGTTTATCTTTTTAATTAAATTATTTTAATAATTAAATTAAATTAAATTAATTTCTTCTACTATTTAAATTAGAATAAATCAATCGCAAAGCATGTATAGGATTTAAAATGGCGAGGAAGAAGAAGAAGAAAAAAAAATTTATTTAAATTTATTTAAACTTATTAGTGCCAAAAATTTTAAAAACTGTTTCAAACTTACGTTACTCTAAAATATGGCATTTTCAATTTTTTTTAAATACACTAATCCTATTAAAATTTTATTATTATATAAAAGAGGCAAAATAAGGTAATGTCCTCAAGTTGTCATATAGTGAAATTCTGGAAGTATGTTAGGACCTATAACAAACTGGAAAACTAAAAAATCGTAAAGTTGAGATGAAACTACTCAAAATAGATATTTTAAAGATAAATAGAATGAGATTGAATGACTTTATACCGGGAGACTATAGAGTCATCTACGATAACCAATTTTAGCTTCGATGCGAAGCTGAGAAGGTATTGGTTTTACTATGATGTGTTTTTTTTTTTTTTTTGTGTCTGTTACCACTTTTTCTCAGCTCTCACCGAACGGATTTCTTTCAACGATACGTCAAAAGATCACAAATCGTATCTAGTCGAAGACATTACCCATTAAAATTGAAAAAATTTCCCTCGTTTCCCGTAAATGGGGGAAACCTCCAAAAAATTACAAATTTAGAAATCGCTAATTTTCCAAATTTTTTCAATTTTTTTTACTAAAAACTGCCGTAACATTTTCAAAAATGAATATATGANCCACCAGATCAAGTAGCTTTTGGAATAAAACACCAATTTTTTTTAAATTAAACACTATCTAAAGATTTGCATCGAATCGTTTATTTTTGATAGTGATTTTAATCACTGTCAGATATCATTATACTTGATCCAACTATGCCACGTCACCACTGTGCCGCGACCCCCTGTGCTGGGTTTTGAATTATAATTTTATAAAATATAAGTATTTGAATATTTAAAATGGTGAGAATAGGGGTAATATTTTTATACTTTGAACGTAGTCTAAGTTGGTAATAATTATATAAAAATAATCTTTCATCAAAATGATCATTGTGTTTAAAGTTATTAGATTTGTCATTTCTTTTATCTTGTATTAATATTAATTTAGACTATCACAGATGTTATGGAAGTAAGCCACCAAATAACTTAAATCAATTGATTTAATATTTTTTAGAAAAAATCTAAATTAAGAATGACTAGCCGTCGGGATTTGATAATGGAAGAATTATCTAATAAAGAAAATGAGTTTTTTAACATAGTGGATCGCTGTAATGTGCCAGCTGTTAAATTATTTCTTGAAAGTAACCAAATAGATTTAAATAAGAAGAATTACCAAGGAATAACTCCATTACACTTGGCAATAAAAAATGATTGTTATCCATTAGTGGATTTATTTTTAAGCTATGAAAGTAAAATAAATATTAACATAGTGTAATTTTTTAAGAATTACTGGGGAAATAAAGTAAATAGGGGAACTATTTACTCTATAGTTTTGACAAATTTAATTTTTTTTTGTTGTCGTATTCATGAAATCTTTAATTTTTGCGAACACAATATTT
>NW_026099573.1:6739976-6740403 GCF_025091365.1 Daktulosphaira vitifoliae | reverse complement strand
AACTTTTGAAAATGTTCCGGAAATACTGCGTCCTTTAAACATATATCAAATCAAAGATTATGTTATATACTATCAAATGAAAAAAAAAAATTTGTCCCGACATCTTATCTTCTATGTGCAAATGGCTGTCGAAAATTTAAAAAAAAATGTAATGTTTGCGATAAAAATTACCTTTTATCGGGATGTTTTTTGTACTTAAAACTACCATAACTTTTTCAAAAATCAACAAATCAACATAATTTTTTTTATACTAAAACCTTAGATACTTCCCTTTCATTTGATATCATTTTTTTAAAAATCTAAAACTTAACCTGCTCATGGGGAGGGGATTTAAAATAGTAACTTTTTTACAAAAAATAACTTTTTCAACTTAATTTTTGAAAATGTTCCGTAAATACTGCGTCCTTTAAACATATATAAAATTAAA
>NW_026099573.1:6739310-6739939 GCF_025091365.1 Daktulosphaira vitifoliae | reverse complement strand
TACTTATTTTATGTACTACAAAAGGTCTGACACTTTTATATATATCTTAAATTAAAGCTAATGTAATATACTTTAATTTGAAAAAAAAAAATTTGACCTCTGGACTTGTCTTCACGGTGAAAATGGTTACCGAATGCTATTTTCGTGTGAAAATTCTCGATTTTATTATTTATATTACATTTAACTTTATAATGCTATAACTTATTGAAAAGTTTATGGTTCCACACAATTTTTTTATGAGAAATAATATTTTTTAATAAACCCTTATTCATTCGACATACTTTATCTTAATCGAGATATTAAGGAACCAGCAGATCAAGTAGCTTTTGGAATAAAACACCAATTTTTTTAAAATTAAACACTATCTAAAGATTTGCATCGAAGCGTTTATTTTTGATAGTGATTTTAATCACTGTCAGATATCATTATACTTGATCCAACTATACCACGTCATAACTGTGCTTGATTTCTTTACTTATCATTTGGTATATTTTTTTTGTAAATTTGACCTTATTTCTGCCCACAGGGGGGAATTTAAAATGACAACTTTTTCACAAAAAATTAACTTTTTCAACTTAATTTTTGAAAATGTTCCGGAAGGTCTGACACTTTTATATATATCTTAAATT
>NW_026099573.1:6731420-6738072 GCF_025091365.1 Daktulosphaira vitifoliae | reverse complement strand
AATTATGGGTTTTGTATTTTATTTTAATAGAAGTTGATGTTGCTTTTGCAATTATCCATCAATTTTTTAAAATTAAACACTATCTACAGATTTGCATCGAAGCGTTTCTTATGATAGTGATTTTAATCACTGTCAGATTAAATCTATACTGGACCCAACTATGTAACGTCCCCACTATGCCGCGACCCCACTGTGCTACCGTCATTTTTTACTTTAAAGTGCTATAACTTTTTAAAAAATGTATGGATCAATACAATTTTTTCATGAGAAGTAGTATTTATATACATCTTTCATTGGATATACTTTTTTTTAAATCAGACTATTTTCCTATATATGGGGGGCTTCAAATATAAAAAATGCATATAGAAAGTAGAACTTTTTCAACTTAATTTTTGAAAGTGTTCCGGAAATACTGACACTTTTACATATATCTTAAATTAAAGCTTACGTAATATACTTTAATATTAAAAAAAAAAATTTCGGACTTTATTTTGTCTTCACGGTGAAAATGGCTGTCGAATGCTATTTTTGTGTGAAAATTCTCGATTTTATTTTTTACATTTTTAAATTGTATAAAAGTGTATGGATCAACACAATTTTTTTATGAGAAATAATATTTTTTAATAATCCCTCTTTCATTCAACATACTTTATCTTAATCAGGATATTAATATGGAACCAGCAGATCAAGTAGCTTTTGGAATAATCCACCAATTATTTTAAATTAAACACTATCTAAACATTTGCATCGAAGCGTTTCTTTTTGATAGTGATTTTAATCACTGTCAGATATCATTATACTTGATCCAACTATGCCACGTCACCACTGTGCCGCGACCCCCCTGTGCTGGGTTTTTTTTTTTTTTTAATCAACTTTAACAATATAAAACTATAAAATAAGAATTGATCACTTGTGGCTAATTAATTAAATAAAATAAAACTATAATAAAAATATTATTAATTTAAAAAATATTAAACTCAAAAGCCACATAAAATTTACTGAAAAGTCGCGGGTACGTATTTTGGAAACAATGTTACCATTATCAACACTAAACACATAATGACACCCCGACTAAAAATAACTCCCTTATATACCCCTAATGACGTCATCACTAAGTAATATTATCACATTTTGCCAGTTCACACATGTTTAATAATGAATTTTTCAGTGGGCCAAGATCCCAATTAATTAAATTGGTTTTATTTCTAAAAATTTCTATTGCCTCCCTAATATTTAGTTCTATGTAATTATTTACGTTTTTAATTAGTTTTATAGTGTTAATGGAATGATTATGTGTCAATAAATGTTTAGCCACTGAAGAATTATCAACGTCTTGATTTTTAATGTTTCTTAAGTACTCTTTAAACCTGACCCCTATAATTCTTATTGTTTGTCCTACGTAACATTTATTACAACTTTCACATTATATTTTATAAATGCCTGATTTCCCTCCTTTTTATACCTTATCATTAACTAAAAAATCTCTTAAATTATTACTCTTAGATATTACTAAAGTAATACCAAAATTCTTAAATATACTAGCTAGTCCATTTGAGATGCCCGGATAATATAAAATTGGTGATCTAACTTTTTGTTCACCCACGCTAGTGAGTGTACTAGCTGCCTTCATTTCTTTATTCCACTTATGTGTTCGGACTAATTTTGAAATTATGTTTTCGTTATACCCATTAAATCTAGCTATTTCTTTTGTAACCACCAGTTCTTTATCAAAATCTATTTTATTCATCGGAATATTAATTAATCTGTAAAAAATACTATTAAAAGCTGCCAATTTTTGTTGCCAGTTGTGGTTCGATGTGTTCGGAATGTATCTGAACGTGTGCGTGTTTTTCTAAATGAGATAAAAATAAAATGAATTAAAAAAAACCCAGCACAGTGGGGTGGCGACATAGTGGGGTCGTGGCATAGTTGGGTCCAGTATAGATGATATCTGACAGTGATTAAAATCACTATCATAAAAAACGCTTCGATGCAAATCTGTAGATAGTGTTTAATTAAAAAAAAAATTTGTCAAAAAAGTAGGTCAAATGAGAGCTGAGAAATTAAACGATAGCTACAAAAAAAAATAACATAGTAAAATAATATTAATATGAATTTCTTTTCACGAGAAGAGACTACAGTAATGGAATCCTTGATATTTATTGAAGTTATTGAATCTAAATGAGATAAAAATCAAATGAGTTAAACAAATTTTAACACAATAATAGCATATTTTTAAATACGGTAGCTATTTTAAAAATTTAAGTTGAAAAAGTTCTACTTTCTATATTAATTTTTAAGTTTTGAACCCCTCTTGTATAAAGGGAAATTAAAATTAAAAAATTAAAAAAAAAAAAGTATATCGAATGAAAGAGATATAAAAAGTAGTATTGATCCATACATTTTTCAAAAAGTCATAGAAATATAAAAAATAATTTTTTTAAAAAAATCGTATATTTTTTATTAACTTTGATGTCTGTTTTCACCATAAAAACTAAATAAATTCCAAAATTTGTTTTCTTTTTCCTAATAAAGTTGACTCGGCACCCCCTTTGCTGGGTTTTTTAAACATTATCACTTTGAAGTGTTATACACCTATCAGATTTAATTACCTAATAGTGGGAGTTTAATTATAAATTAATTAATAATTTAATTCATGTTAATATGTTATTAGATATAAATTATTATCCTTTTGTGGTTTATTAACCACAACTATGACAATTGAAGTTGAACGGGTTGTTATGTAAAACATATCATAGCTCTTGTCTAGATTAAGGAACACAAATAAAATATACGTGATTACTCAAACTTCTCGTTCAATGAAAATAACTTAAACAGTTAATATTAATAAGAAAATTAATTCATCTTTTTTCTTTGCGAGAACTACGAGAGCTTCATGGCGTCATACTAGGTTCTACAAAACCTTGGTTCTCCATTTATCGCACCATACGTGTAATGGAATCTTGTTTTCCTTGATTATAAAGTTATGCATTCAAAGTACCCGAAGTTTTCTCTTTTAACCGGATATCATGTTCAATAACTTGGGTTCTCTTGACCTCTCCGAAGAAAAGCTTTAGGCACTGAAGTAATATTGACCGGACATCTTCCGGAAACTCAACTTCCAAGATGACAATCTTTGGTTCGGCCACTTCTTGTTTCACTAAGAAGTCATGACCTAATACAACGTCTCCAATAAGATGGTCGAATACCGCAGCTCTGAATTGTACTTCTATGTCAAACCTGCGCTGTGAACTCAGCGTACTCATTAACTTACAAAGTTAGGCTATCAACCAATTGGACCATAATTGGTTCACCGTTTATTAGTTTACTGTGTGCTTCCTACAGTAAAAAAAAAGATCCGGTTAGTTGTTAATCAAGCAGGGTCAACACAACTTTTTTTGGAGACACTAGTTCAATGGCCGATAATGACACACTGTACTTCTTTGGTGCTCCGTTAGTTGTTGCCCTCCAACCGTTCTTGATTGGGTTAGAAAAGTTTGTATTATAGTATAGTATAGTTGCAGCTACCGACTAGCAACCATCATTTTGAAGATGGACTCTGCAATAAGTCCGAAACGTCAGAACTCAACTACAAACATGGATATATCCACAAACACTTCAAGCAACAAGACAATCCATGAAAGCCTTAACACATTCATAAGTTTGTATTAGCCAAAACAGAGGGTCTACTATTTACCCACAGAGGGAACTGTCCACCTAGTAGCCGCGCCAAGCAAGATAGCACTTGTTGACGGAGCTACTAGGTTTTGATAAAAAAAAAAAACAAATATTAATAAAAATGAGGGAAAGTAAAGAGAGAAAAAAAACAGACCATGTATAATATAATAACATTTTTTAATTATTGAAGATTTATAAATATCGTTATATATATTTATAAGGAAAGAATAAAAAAAGAAGAAAGAGGTGCTATATACACAACATTGTCAAAGGGTACAAAGGGGGGTTTTATTGTTACTTGTCGTTGATTGTTTCTTGAGGAGTGACGGCCCACCACCGGCCATAGTTGTGCCTCACATCACCATCATCATTGGCATCTCAACGTTTTATTTAAAAAAAAAAACGGAGGACAAAAAAAATACAGCCTGGTTGACATCACAAGTAGACGGCAGAACAACTCAACGTTTTATTTTAATAAAAAAACGGAGGACAAAAAAAATAAATGTACAAAAAAAACGTGGTTTTCACAACAAAAATATATAGAAAACACGACTTGTCGTCTCGGTAGTATGCTTGAGAAGAAAAATCCCGTTGTCACGGCATTTATAGTGACCGGTGATTGTGACGCCGGGTGAGGGTGGTGCCAACTTTGAACACGTTCATTGAGGGGAAATAACAATATTGGTACAGGTGAACAGTGTACGGTCAGCTGGTAACGATAGGATGACAGATATCAGACCAGTTGACTAGTGGAGGTTATCACATACACAACTTTTAAAATACTTTACACCTACTGCACACACATCTAATTGATAAGATTTATTAAACAAAAACTAGTATAAATTCTGCAACATTACACCTTGTAAGATGATTTCCACTAAGTTTTTCATTACGATTTAGGTTCTGGTCGGACGTTGAATGATAACCATATTCTTTAGGAAAAGTTTCTCCGATAACTAGATTAGCGGCTCGGACCCGGAGGTTATAAAGTGAATCTGTGTCAGATTTCCTTTGGTTCCGAGTGATACCAGGAATTATTATTAAAGGAATTATTTTCTTCAGAGTTTTACTAGGAAAGACTGCGGGACCTTTAATAACTCACCCATTATTAGGTCTCGTTCCTGGTCTTCCAGAGATTTGTTCGTTAAACCGGTTTCGGAGAGAGCTGTTTGTGTTTCTTGGTCAGGACTTTTTCTCCAGTATTTCTGAAACTTCTCTCTTTACATTTCTTTCGTTGACATTCCGTTTGTATATTTTTGTGATTCTCTAAAGCCTTTTTAGGTTTCTGGTCGAAAATTTCGGTACCGGGCTTGCGCTTACGGTGCTTTGATCGGACTTGTTTTTCTTGTCCATACGGTTTCCTGTTCTCGTCGTATTTTTTTCCGGAAAATCGCCTACCAGTGCCCAGTTCGGTTACAGTTTTTGCATTATGCTGCTCCGGACCGGCTTTTTTTTGGTTTAACAACCTCTTTCTCCAGTGGCAGTATTTTATTTGACTATTTGATCCAATCCCTTCTGCAGAAAAAACTTTGTATTTTCTTTGAGCCACCGTTCCAAAAAAAAGTACTCTACATCTAAGTCACTATCCAGATCTAGCAGATTTTCCATTGACCTCGGGTGTCTCACTCTTGCGTGGCCCGGTATTCCTTGCGCATGAGCCCTATGATTATGTTGACCAGCTCGTACTCTGTAAACCTTGAGTCAAGTCGACAGGCTAGCTGGCTTTTCCACATTACAAACTCACCAAGGAATTGTCGCTCGCTTTGCTAAGCACTGTGGAGATTATTGCGTACTTGAGGCAGTATTGAAATGCCATTGAATCTCATTAAAAATTGTTTCCACAATATTGTCTATGTGGGGTTCAAGCAGCGTATGGTAACGCCACTAGTTCTGCTTTTAACTGTGGAGCCAGTACACGTACTCAATTCTGGTGCAGTACGTTCGCTTTGATTAGAAGCGATTCAGCCTTTTCAATGAAAGCATTAAAATCGTCTTGTTTCTTACCGGAAAATTCCAACAGAGAATCACGCGCCAATGTAAAATAATCGTGGGATAGTAATGACGTTTCGTTAAAAGTAACGTATTGTTGCTACCTGGTCCTATTGTGCGGACGAAAAGGATTTTCGGGACGTAATATTTCCGGAACATTTTGAAAACACCCTCATTGGCAGGTAAAGGGTCAGATTTTCAAAAAAAATTACATCAAATAATAAGGAATTACATAATTTTTCAATATAAAGAAAAATTTTTCTGATGTTTTTTTTTTTATTAATGACAGTTTTAAGAAAAAAAATTTAAAAATTTAACGTTTTTAAAAACGCAATGTTTTGGGAGATTTACAGGGAACAAGTGAACTTTTTTTTAATTTTCAAGGATATTGTCTTCAACTAGATACGATTTGTGATCTTTTCGCGATTTCGCGTATTATAGAATACTCTTTTATCATACTATAGTAACAAAAATTATAATAGACTATAATAAATTAATTTCAATTTTATAAAAAAATAAATTCTTATTTCATTATTATAAAACATACCTCATGTCTGTAAAATAACATGGACTTATGTAAAATTAAAAAAATAAAAAATAAATAATATTAAATAAAAAAAATCAGAGGGTTTTTTTTAAGTACATTTAGAGATGGATTCGAATATTTTTCACGATAATCTTGTATAGTCTACAAATTAAAAATAAATAGTATTATTTATTATCAAAACTATTAACTAATGTTGTTTACCTACAGAAGAAATTGTTTTTGCTCTTCATTTTTTGTAATTTTATGATCAATTTCCTCAATAAGTTTAATCCCTCTTTCTGTTGCTTCGTTGACAACTTTAAGTTTTTTAATTTTTTCCTCGTCATATTTATAATTAGCTGAATTATTCCACGTGTTGGGATGAGTTTTTAAAAATCACTATTTATATTGAATCTTTTAATCATCTTTAGAGATTTTTTACTCAGCAGAAAGAGGGAT
>NW_026099573.1:6721724-6730403 GCF_025091365.1 Daktulosphaira vitifoliae | reverse complement strand
TATATATATATATATATATATATATATATATACACAGTGAGATTACAGTATACTAATCCCTAAGAAAGATTTTTTTTTTTAATGTATACTAATGGTTTATTTTTTTAATATAGATTAAAACTTAATTTATTTTTATAAAACGTTGTTAATATCATGTTAATTATAAAAAAAAATATTTCTAAGAGTAGATATTTGAGGTTACTTTCGAAAGTCAAATGAAAATCTATTATTATTTTCTATCAAATGGAGAATATCCCATGTAAAATGTTAACTAGTAAAAAACCAATTTTGTTTTACTACTTTTTTAAATATTAGAAATTTAAAATTTAGAAAAGATGCTTAGTTATTAGTGACGCGTTATCTCTACATTACCTTTTAATAATTGTATTTATTCTGATAAATTTTTAAAATTATAGATCTGTTGATAACTATAACAAATAAATAAATAAATATGTTGAAATTAAATATAATAAAAGTGGTGAATTTTATTATAGACGTACAATTAGGCGATTTAAAATTGTTCGCGATTGCTCACGATAATTTATCAATGTTTAAACACTTAATTGAGTATGAAAACGATGCCATAATGGGAAGAAGATATATAGAAGGTATTAAATTAAACTATTCGGAGGATTCAGAAGAGTATCCGAATTTTATAACACCACTTTTGTTGGCTGCACAATGTGGTCGATATGAAATGATAGAATATCTCTTATCATGTGGCGATAAATTAGAAAGGCCACATCCATCTAAGTGTATGTGTATCTCTCGTTGTCGCCCGATGATGGAAAGTATGGATATTATATCAATTGGTTGTGAACGATTAAATGTTTATGCTGCCATTAGTAATCCTGCATATTTATGTTGTACATCTTCTGATCCAGTTCTCAAATGTTTTCAATTACATCATGAACTTTTAGAATGTGGGGAAGTAGATCAAGTATACAAAAATGTTTATTCAGAAATGGCTTATAAGGTAATTGTTTAACTACAATTTTTTTAGCGTATAATAAATTTTTATATTATATATAAAATGATTCAACAAAGATAAAACACTAATTTACTTGAAAACTCTTGAATATTTTTAATTTTAGTAAAGTATATTATGTTTAAATTAAAAAAACTCTAAATGATATGTACTTACATAATCTTGTTTACACAATTTCAAAAATAAAAATACTTCAATTTTAGCTTCGATGCGAAACTTCCATAACTTTTTGAAAAATAAACAAATCAACATAAGCTACATGATCTGTTATTTCCTTATTTATATCCTGTTTAAGATAAAGTATGTTGAATGAAAGAGGAATATACATATTATTTCTCATAAACAAATTATATTGATCCATTCATTTTCCAAAAAGTTATAGCATTATAAAGTTAAAAATTGTAAAAAAAAATTTTTTTACAAAAATCGTATTTTAGCTTCGATGCGAAGCTGAGAAAGTATTAATTTTACTATGATGAGTTTTTTTTTTTTGTGTCTGTTACCACTTTTTCTCAGCTCTCACCGAACGGAAAGTTTTCAATTTTTAAGGGTAATTGAAAACTTTTCCCTCGTTCCCCGCAAATGGGGGAAATATCCAAAAAAATTACAAATTTAAAAATCGATAATTTTGTCATTTTTTTCACTTTTTTTTCTTAAAACTTCCATAACTCTTTCAAAAATAAACAAATCAACATAATTTTTTTTATACTAAAACCTTAGATATTTCCCTTTCATTTGATATCATTTTTTTTAAAATCTATTACTTAACTTGCTCATTGGGTGGGATTTAAAATAGCAACTTTTTTACAAAAACTAACTTTTTCAACTTAATTTTTGAAAATGTTCCGGAAATACAGCGTTCTTTAAACATATATCAAATTAAAGCTTATTTTAAGTACTATAAAATGAAAAAAATGCGCAAATGGCTACCGTATTTAAAAATATGTTATTTTTCTAATAAAATTGTAGGTTTTGTATTTTATTTTATTTTAAAATATCTTATTAGGAGAATATATTGACTTTCATGAATATTATATAATTTAATTGACATAGAATAAAGGTCATAAGACATAAGAAATTAAACTTATTAAATTTTTTTTAGTTTTTTATTTTCATACTAAATTTAATAATTATAATTAGTATTTATTCATATTGTAATAATTTTTATAAGTCTAGAAGGTACTTATTAATAAAATGAAGAACACCAACTTTTTGATTTAACATAAAATATAAATGTATATTACGTGTATAACAAACTAACAACACATGACTAACGCAGGTAATTCGCACGGAGACGATAGTAGGTCAACTAACTCGCATTACCATCCATACGAATGATACAACGGTCGATCACCAGTATAGCAATGATAAGCTGACCCCTCTACTATATAAAATATATATCACAATATATTATATTTTAAAATCAAAGAACTACTAATTAGGATATAATCAAAGAAATAAGAGTTGATGTTGCTTTTGAAATAATCCACCAATTTCTCTAAATGAAACTCTATCTATAGATTTGCATCGAAGCGTTTCTTATGATAGTGATTTTAATCACTGTCAAATATCATTTATACTTGTCCCATCATTTTTTTCATTCATTTTATGTCTGTTTTCACTGTGAAGATAAAATAAAGTACGAAATTTTTATATTCCATAATAAAGTATATTACATTAGCTATAATTTAAGATACATATAAAAGTGTCACACTTTTCGGAACAATTTCAAATGTTAAGTTGAAAAAGTTCTAAGAAAGAAATCGGTTTGGTGAGATCTGAGAAAAAGTGGTAACAGACACAAAAAAAATAAAAAAACACATCATAGTAAAACCAATATCTTCTCACTTTCGCATCAAAGATAATAATTACGCTAATACTATTGTGGTAATGTAAAGCATTGTGTAAATAATATAATATAAATTACAGTTTGATTACCGAACACAGGTATTGTCATGGTCGGTTAATTGTAAAATTAGACAGTCTTCGTCCAGTACTGGTAAACGTCAATTGCCTTTTGATTCGCCTTTTTTTTTACTTCAGGGCGGCCCACGTCATCTTAATAATTCACACTACCACGTTGTGAATCAGCCCGAATTAATCAAGAGCTGATTTGCAACGTGATGTGCCCCCCTTTCGTTAACCGGATCCTAGAGTGAAAACCGTTAGGGAGGGCTACCAAAATAACTCACAAGACAAAAAACACAACACAAAAATAAGAATCTAAGGGGCACCGGCCTAAACCAGCGCCTCATGTCCTCCTGTGCCGAGCGGCATGGCTGCCTCTGTCTCAGGCGTTCCGCTTCCTCCATCTTTAACAAGACGGATTCGGCGAACGCTTGGACGAGCCTTCACGCCTCCCGGCTCCTCAACATCAGGTACACCATGGACCGACTCAGAGCGTGACACGGTATTTTTTAAAAGGTTATTAATAATAAACGTAACACCGTTATGTTCTGACTGTGGAGTCAATTTATTTTGTTTGAAAGTTATAAAAATATTATAATTTATAATGTACAAATGACGGGTAAACCGTAAGGTGCGGATATAACTCGACGACACGTACGGCGGATGTGAGTCATAGATGAACTCGATTACATAGTCGCCGACGTGTCTCGCGGTGCTGAACCCCTGACCTGTCCTATCTACCGACCGCCGGATAAGACAAACTTGTGTTATCGTCAACACTAATGAGTGCGACGGTGGACAGCTGATAATCACGACCGGATAACGTGCTAATTCACGGTAAATGAATAGTGCGCTATTACGGGCCGTGTCAAGCGTAGACCCAAGTCGGGATTCCAAAGAATCACCAGTATAGCAACGATAAGCTGACCCCTCTACTATATAAACTATATATCACAGTCGGTCATCCTATAATTTTTTGGCTCCTGACAAAATATCAACAAAATACAGATAATTTTTAATCGATTTGGAACATTTTTTTTTTTTTTTTAACAACAACGATAATAATAATTAAACACAAATTTTTTTTTTTCATAAAATTATATGTATACAAATGTATGATTTCATTGAGAAAAATAGTGTTTACATACAAATTACAGATATTAACATTAATAACAACAATAGTACAATATTAATATATATATATATATTTTTTTTACAATAGTTCATCTACATTTGGGCTTACCAACTTTAAACGGTCAAAGCTTATCACAGCACTGAATAGTTTTTGACTTACTCTCTCGCCTGTTATATCTTGTACCACATATCTGTCATACCTGAGGACTTTTGTTATTTCATACGGATATTTGTACTTTGGTTCTAGTTTTTTACTCTGTCCTGTCGTTCATTTATTTTTGTCAACATTTTCTCCCTATTTTCCTTTAGTCTTTCCGTTAAATCAACATTTTCAACCTTTTCTTTATTTAATCTAACTGTCTCTATCTCTCTATTCAAACTATTAGTAATTAATCCATTTGCTTTGTAGTTATGTATAACATCAAATGGTTTATATTTTGTTGTTGTCTGTGTACTATTATTTACAGACCATGTACTTCCATTAACTTCATATCCCAATCTCTGTTTTCCTCACTTTCAGTTATCATCGCTAAACATTTAATAATAGTACCGTTTGTTTTTTCAACTTGACCATTACTCCTAGGACTCTTGGTTGCAGTTTTTACGTGTATAATATTANGTCTTGGTTGCAGTTTTTACGTGTAAAATATTATGATCTCTACAGAACTTTTCAAAAATTACGGAAGTATAAGCGGAACCTCGATCGCAAATAAACCGAAGTGGCTTACCATAATGGCTTATAAAAAGTCGTACGTACACTATTGTTTCCTCCGCACTCACATCCTTCACTGCGCTCAAAACAACATACTTACTATAGCCATCTATAAAAGTCAGCACATATTTATTGTCCCTATCAGTCAACACAAATGGATCTACATGATCTAAATGTACAGTCAACATAGGTTGGTTACCCTTATCCAAAGGATGCCAATACACAGCTCCTTTATTTGGTATTTTATAATATAAACAATTTATACATCTATTTACGTACTGCGTACCGCCGCCACTCCGGACACTGTTCGGTACGCCAAACAGTCCAGATCGCCGCCCGCCTCTGCACCCTGAGCAGGGCTTCAAGATTTTTGGACGAATACTCAAAAGTATCCGCCCAAAACGGGGACCGTACACCTATAATAATAATGTTACGTTTATTTTTTCCTCCGTCAGACCATTCTTTACTAACTGAGAGACTCAATATTTTTGCTTCTTCTTCAATAACGTCAAAATCATTTCGAAGTTCATCAACAAATTTTACCAACAATTGTAGCATACTATTACCAGTAACCATATCAATTTCAGTTCTTTGTAAATAAATACTTGTTGCATTAAATCTGCCTAATACACGTTTCCAAAAAATAGTCATAAAAGCTGTTTCTAATTTTATTAACTTTCTTAATTGAATCGGCCTCGTGACAAGTATCAGCATTTTCATCCATATCTTTAGAAATTTCAGTTAACGTGTTATATACCTCTTCATAGTTACCAGCTAATGCTTCTACAGCATCATCACGACAAGACCATCGTGTACTTGAGAGGCTTTTTAATGTCTTACTATTTTTTCTACTGTTTCTTAATAGGACATCCCATCTATGCGTCGAGGCTCCTAAAAATGCATATAATTTTTGAAGAATTGAAAAAAAAATAATTGCTTCTTAACATTCTTTTGCACTGCAATCTCCAACTAAATCCTAAGAATGAGCATCACATGGGACATAAAATGCTAAATCATTCATTTCTTTAATTTGAGCTTGTAGCCCACGACATCGCCCAGACATATTGGTAGCATTATCATAAGTTTGCGCTCGACAGTTGGCAATATAAATACCACTTCGTTTGAGAAATTCCAAAACCAGTGTGCTTCACTAGTGTGACTATGAAAAGTAACAAAACCAAGAAACCGTTCATGTACTGCACCATTTAAACAATATCGTATGATAATCGACAGCTGATCAATATGAGCAAGATCTGGAGTTGAATCAACGACAATACCAAAATACTTTGATTTGATAATTTCTTTAACTATGTACTCAAATACTTTTAACGACATGATACCAATAAGTTCCTCACAAATTGTTTTTGATATGTAAGACATACTACCTTTGCCTTTGTTACCATGATTTTCAATATGTACTTTTAACACAGGATCAAATTTAGCAAGCAACTCAAGTATTCCTAAATAATTACCATCATCCGTTACTCCAATTACTTCATGACTACCTCTAAATGCAAGACCTCGTGATGAGATAAAACGAATAACTTCAACATCGCGTTTTAAAATATCTATCCAATAGCTTTCTTCTATTTCTAATTGTTTTATTAAATTTTTATTAATATTGGTTTTATTATTCAAACGATGAAGCCATTTCATCGTGCATACTTGGTAAATGGAACTGTTTTCATCACCACTAATATTTTCATCGCTCTTTTTCCAATTTGAAAATCCATTTTTTACCAAAGTATTTAACACAGAACTATTATCATTAAATAACATATAAACAAAGCAAAATGCGTTGCCTGTTGATTCAGAGTACATCAACCATAACCGTGTTTCTCTCCATTCACCAAAGTTCGTATAAAAAGTTTACTAGAAAAATACCTTTTTTGATTGTTATATTTTCGCATGGAAGCTGAAAAACGTTGTCTTTTTATTTTGGAAATATGCTGGTCCTAATTTTATACATTCTTCTAGGACAGCTTCATTCATTTTCGGCCACAATGCAGGATCTTTGTTAATTTCAAACTCCGTCAACATTTTCTATTTATATCATACAAAATAGTTTTAATATTTAAATAAAATTTCTTTTAATTGTTCATAATATAGGTCATAATCAAATAATTTAAATTAATTAAATTATATTTACTTCATAGTGTTTGTGTCAAATAATTCATCAGCGTTTGTGTCAATTTCTTTATACATTTTTGGCTCCAATTCAGTATTTTCTATTAGATGAAAGTAATTAGATAATTTAGGAATTTTTGCTTCCACTTCTTTTTTAGTTTCTGAATTTTTCGTTTAAAAGCACCAGATTTATATTTTCGAGGTGACATGATTATTAACCTCACAAGAGCAACTGTCGTTTACGTTAATATAATCAGAACTGAGGAGTGCGGTTTTTGATTATAAAAAGTGTGTCGTTTAAAAACTATTTATATCACAATATTAAGATAACATCGCATTTCTCAAAAATATATGGTTTAATGTTGATAGATTGGTGATATCGATTGGTAATAGTGTGTCGTCGTTCATCGACAAAATATTTTTATCGCATAGGCGAATCGGGAGCACATTAGATTACGAGGATAAAGTATTGAGAGTCAAGCACACAAATGCGATAAGCCACGGACACTATAATTAATTGTGTGTTGGTAATGAAGTATTTAAGTCCATTTTCAAATTTCATAAATTTGAAAATTATAAATAATTGTTGTATTTATTTGATGCCATTTTATATGAAAAAATCCAATCAAGACGTTGGGGCCCCTTTAAACTCGGGGCCCGGGGGCTATAGCCCCCCTCCTTGATCTAGCCTTGTTAACAAAGGAAAGAAGACTCCTGTATCATTTACGGCGGGTCGTCGTCGGCCGTGCGGCACTTGCTGAACTTTGCCTTATAGCGTATGGCACACGGTGTTGGTCAGTCAAATACTCATAGTAGGCCGACGGCTGATAAAAAAGTGGCACGAGTCTAGGAGCATCGTGTATATGAAGCGACGCGGGGCCGTGTAAAAATATAATGTATATAATAACGTGAAATTATCGTCTGACGGTTATTGCCAGCCATTTTATAATTAAAATTGAATTTTTTATCGGTATTTATCCCTCTAAAAAAGACTTGCTGTTATCTGTTAGAAATTGCCGTTAGATTGTTGTTAGCTCTTCATCTGCTTTTTCTGTTATTTACCATGCTAGAGTATCATGTTTCTTTTTCCTTAACTATTTTTTTAAATGATTGAGTAGTTCCGCCAATGGCGAATGACCAGATCTTTTGGACGAAGCATCCAGACCATCGGATGGGTCACTTCGGAGACCGGATACCGTTTTCTTTTAGCTTCGATGCGAAGCTGAGAAGATATTGGTTTGACTATGATGTGTTTTTTTATAGATGCTTGATATCTTTACCTGTCATTTGGTATATTTTTTCATAAATTTATATGGTTCAACACAATTTTTTTATGAGAAAAAATATTTTTTAATAATCCCTTTTTCATTCAGGATATTAATAAGAAAATAGCAGATCATGTAGCTTTGGAATAATCCACCAATTATTTTAAATTAAACACTATCTAAACATTTGCATCGAAGCGTTTTTTTTTATAGTGATTTTAAACACTGTCAGATATCATTATACTTGATCCAACTATGCCACGTCATCACTGTACCGCGACCCCCTGTGCTGGGTTTTTTATAATTATATTTATGTGATGAACTGTATTTTATTAATTATTTTATTTCATTTTTACTTTATTATAAATTAACTTAATTTTATTTATGCGTGGAGAGCACGCACCTGACTTTTTCATTAATTTCCAATTAACATTAACGGATATGTTCCAATAGCGTCCATGATGTGACAGGACTTAGACGTCGTAATGACGGATAAATAATGTAGTCGACACGATTATAGTTATTTAGTTTGTGCGGTGCCGTTT
>NW_026099573.1:6694215-6721624 GCF_025091365.1 Daktulosphaira vitifoliae | reverse complement strand
CTATAATTAGTATTTATTCATATATTATATTTTAAAATCAAAGAACTACTAATCAGGATATAATTAAAGAAATAAGAGTTCCTGTTGCTTTTAAAATATTTCATCAATTTCTCTAAAGGAAACACTATTTACAGATTTGCATCGAAGCGTTTCTTATGATAGTGATTTTAATCACTGTCAGATATCATCTATACTTGTCCCATCTATGCCTCGTCCACACTGTGCCTCGACCCCACTGTGCTACCGTTTTTTTTATTATCTTTAGTTACACATTATTCTTGAATTTTTAACTATTTTATACTTTTTAAGTTCATCCCTTATGCCTTGGAGGGGGGTAAACTTTGTTTTTTTAAATGGTAACACATATTTTTAATTTAATAAAATGTTTGAGTTTTTAATTTAATAGTAAATGGCATTTGAATTTTTAATATAACTTTATTAGCTTATTAGATATAAACATTTAAAGTTTCAAAATTTTGAGTTAATATACATGTATAATACACATGGGATTGTAAATACAGGTAGCTAATTGGATTTTTATGACATTGCTGTCTCAGTCACGGATTGTTTATTATCAATTATGATTATCAATAGATATATTTTCTCTATTGTCAGTTAGTGTATTTATATACTCATATCGTTATGTCTTACTACAATTGATAATAACAACGCTGTGTACCTGCTAATATCGATGTTATAAAAAACCAATTAGCTACCTGTATTTGTAATCCCTTGTGTATTATACCTGTATATTAATTCAAAAATTTGAAACTTTAAATGATTATATCTAATAAACGAATTAAGTTATATTAAAAATTCAAATGCCATTTACTATTAAATTAAAAACTCAAACATTTTATTAAATTAAAAATATGTGTTACCATTTAAAAAAACAAAGTTGACCCCCTTCCAAGGCATAAGAGATGAACTTAAAAAGTATTACATAGTTAAAAATTCAAGAATAATGTGTAACTAAAGATAATGAAAAAAAAAAATGTTTAAATAATTATTATTCTGCAAGTAATTGAGTGGGTTATGATAAAAAAATCACCCTATATAACGAAATATTAACGACAAATTAAATTTCACTTGTGTGTCCGGTAATCATATCTGATGGGTGTAACACCTCGCCTAAGTGATGGCAATCCTTGCTATCGTAACTAGTCGTTATACAAGCGGCGAACCACATTGTTGTTGCAGGCCGACAAAAAGCACATTTGCATCCTAGATTAGATTCATTTAACTATTTTGAAAATCGGTGATTCAATCGTGATCTTCCCTTTTAAGTTGTATATTTTTCAAAACTTTGTGCCATATCTTTTCATATTTATTTTATTATACATTTATTTAAAATAATAATGATTTATTTTTCATATTTTTTTTAATAGTTTTAAGTTTTTAACTATTTGAAATAGTAACATATCCTTGGGCCATAATCAACTAATACTTGTAATTTAAACAAAATTTACTATACATTTTCGGGTTTAATTTATAATATACATTAAATGTATATTAGTGGCTATATTATTATATTAATAAATATAGAGAAATAGTCTTATACAATTTAATGTAATTTTAATTACAATGTAATTTGTTTAATTAGCTACTTCTCATTTTCGACTTTCGATATTGTCGTAACACAATATGGGGTAAGGTGTAAATGTAATGTGTACGAAGATGAAGATGAGGATGTGGTGCCTGCTCTCTAGGTATTCACGAGTGTGTTGCCATACAGCAGTCACCGTGCTCGGCTGACACTCCGGGTTAGCTGTGGGTGTCGAAAGGCTGTTGTTATAGGAAGGGAATAAGGGTAACACCTAGGTATGAGGTGCAGACGAAGTGCAAGACATAAATACTTTGGGTATAGCAGAGGACAAAGAACAGGGATACCAAAGACTTTACTTTATGCAGTAAGCCGGAAAGCGACAACCGAGTACTGAGACTGATGAATGACACGAAGCACTGGAGTCGACTGACCACGATGGTCAGGTCTTTTGGGTTTTTATAATAATTTGAACTATTGCCAATTTGGCAATAAATATTATTTGTTAATTCATCAGTCTCAGGAAGCGGAAGTGCTGTCTGTAGTTTATTAAAATAATTCTCACAATAATGGTAACGTGACACAATCACAATATCTTAGATAGCGAAAGTAACTATAAGTCATCACTTTATATACATTTTATATTTAAAATACAATTTATTTTCTCATTTTGAATACTCTCTTTCAGTTTTGATTATCTTTAAATTATTGTAATAAGAAATAAATTGTCACAGGTTAGACAGTTTGCTGTTGAAATGATAGTGAACTGTAGAACTTCCGATGAAGTTAAAGTGATATTAAAAAATTCTAATGGATGTTCTTTCAAAAGTGATTTCATCTATCCAAGATTAATAACAGCTATGGATTACAAACAAAAGGAATTTGTAGCGCATACAACAATTCAACAAGTCTTAGAGTCTGCATGGATTGGTGACTGGATTGAGTGGAAAGGATATTCTTTCCAAAGAAAATGCCTGTATCCCTTCCAACGTCTTATTTGTATGCCACTTACTGTTTTAAAAGGTTTAAGCTCAAATTATTTAAATACAAATCAATTGCAAAACGAATTACCAATCAACCGAATGTTTGACAATTTAGTTATGTACACTGTATTTTTAATATTATTATTTTACCAATCAAATTTGGATAAGTTTGATATGCATCGTGGAGCTCCAGATACTACAATAAAGTGGTTTATTGTTTTATTTGTTTTAAGTTATATTGCAGAAACATTGAATTTAAGAATGCTACAAGGACCTAAGAGATATTTCAAAGACCTTTGGAATATTTTTGACGCAATTAAATTATTATTATTCATTATGTCATTTGCTTTCTGGATTTTCGCGGAAATTCAAGCTAGCTGGGTTGACCCAAACTTAGATAGAAAATATTGGCCCTGGTATGATCCACAACTTCTAGGAGAAGCTCTTTTTGCGTTAGGAACGGTTATGGCATTCATGAGACTTTTGTTTCTTTGCCATTTAAACTACTACATAGGTCCAATGCAAATTTCTTTAGGAAAAGTTTTGAACGATTTTTCTAAATTTATGACATTTCTAATTATAATTATAGTAGCTTTTACTACTGGATTGGGGACACTCTATAGTTATTACTTAGGTATGTCTCAAAAAGATCAAGAAACAGAAAAAATGTCTGTACAAGAGGATTCGTTTATTTCAATATCTAATACATTTAAAACCTTGTTCTGGGGCATATTTTGCATGACTTCACTTGAAGCGCCTGAAGTTGTCTTAGCAAATGATGATAATAATGATGTACGTCAACATTATTTTACACAATTCGTCGGATACATGTTATTTGCTGTATTTGAAGTACTTATGGTAATAGTAATGATTAATATGCTTATAGCTGCTATGTCAGACACTTTTCAGCGAGTAGTGGATAACGCAGAATATGAATGGTTATTTGGACGCACTAAAGTGTATGTTAATTATATGCTGATAGATAATTTACCTCCACCATTTAATCTTTTATCATTTATACGATTTTTAATTCAAAAGTTATGGTCCCAAGAAAATAAAAATATTAATGCTGAAAATGAAAATCTTATCAATAATGAAGAGCATAAATTTCAACAGTTAATCAAAGAGCTGGTTCAACGTTATTTTATGCAGCAAGCTTAGTTAATTTATAATAATAATTAAATGTTATCATAATCACAATATTCATTGTTATTCTTTCATTTTAAAAATTAATACTATTGAAATATAATATGCTCTTATTTATATGTATAGATGATAACCATGTGATATAATTATTAATTATTTATGTATATACATAGCACCTTATCATAAATTAGCAAACCCAGTTTTTGCAAATTTTGTATACAGGGTGATTTTTTTATCATAACCCACTCAATTACTTACAGAATAATAATAATTTAAACATTTTTTTTTATTATNTTTTTAATGAATAAGGTATAAAATACTCAAAAATATTATATCCTCTTGGTTAGCTATTTTAAAAATTTTCACTTTTTAAATAAATTATTCAAACAATTTAAATGATACACGTATTAACGTGTATTACGTATTACGTATTAAATCGAATGGATGCGATTATAGCAAGATATTTAATTATTTTGTATTATTATTTATTTTATATAAGATATTTTTTTCAAATTAAAGGATATTACATAAGCTTCAATTTAAGATATATATAAAAGTGTCAGACATTCCGGAACATTTTCAAAAGTTAAGTTGAAAAAGTTCTACTTTCTATATGCATTTTTTATATTTGAAGCCCCCCCATATATAGGGAAATAATCTGATTTAAAAATTTTTTTTTCAATTTTGAAGGGTAATGTCTTCGACTAGATACGATTTGTGATCTTTTGACGTATCGTTGAAAGAAATCCTTTCGGTGAGAGCTGAGAAAAAGTGGTAACAGACTTAAATAAATTATTCAAACAATTTAAATGACACATATACGTATTAAATCGAATGGATGCGATTATAGCAAGATATTTAATTATTTTGTATTATTATTTATTTTATATAAGATATTTTGTTTACAAAAAAAATCAAAGTTTTAGAACGGTTAATTAAGACTTTTGTTTGAAAAAATTGTCATTATGAGTTTCCCCTCTAATCAGGTAAAGGGTCAGATTAATAAAAAAAAATACTAAATGATAGGTAGACATCATGCATCTATAAAAAAAAAAATTATATTAATCCATAAATTTTTTAAAAAGTTATAGTACTTTAAAGTAAAAATATAAAATATAAAATCGAGAATTTTCACACAAAAATAGCATTTGGTCGTCAGCCATTTTCACCACGAAGACAAGTCCAGAGGTAAATTTTTTTATTACCATAATAAATTAAATTACATTAGCTTTAATTTAAGATATATATAAAAGTGTCAGACTTTCCGGAACACTTTCAAAAGTTAAGTTTAAATAGTTTATTTATTGTTAAAAAGTTGAAATATTAAATGCTCCCCTGTAGGCAGGTAAAGGGTTAAATTTATAAAAAAAAATTTATAAAAATAAAATTAATTACATTCTTATTAAGAAATAAAGAAAAAAAAACCCAGCATAAGGGGGTCGCGGCACAGTCATGAGGTGGCATAGTTGAGTCAAGTATAATGATATCTGACAGTGATTAAAATCACTATAAAAAAAAACGCTTCGATGCAAATCTTTAGATGGTGTTTAAAAAAAATGGTGGATTATTCCAAAAGCTACATGATCTGCTATTTCCTTATTAATATCCTGTTTAAGATAAAGAATATGACGAATGAAAAAGGGATTATTAAAAAATATTATTTCTCATAAAAAATTTTGTTGATCCATACACTTTTCAATAAGTTATAGCATTATAAAGTTAAAAATGTAAAAAATAAAATCGAGAATTTTCACACAAAAATAGCATTCGACAGCCATTTTCATCGTGAAGACAAAATAAAGTCCGAAATTTTTTTTTTCCATAATAAAGTATCTTACATTACCTTTAATTTAATATTTATATATAAAAGTGTCAGACTTTCCGGAACCCTTTCAAAAGTTAAGTAAAAATTTAAGTAAAATTAACGTTTTTTTTATTTGTATTTTTTTTAAGGTTTCCCCTACTGACGGCGAACGAGGGAAATTTATTTCAATTTTTTAGGATAATGTCTTCGACTAAATACGATTTTTAATCTTTTTATGTATCGTTGAAAGAAATAGAGGTATTAAACAAAAAAAAAAAAAAAAATCATAGTAAAACCTTCTCAGCTTCGCATCGAAGCTAAAATAGTATTATATTTAATAAAAAAGTTGTTAAATNAATACGATTTTTAATCTTTTTATGTATCGTTGAAAGAAATAGAGGTATTAGACAAAAAAAAACATCATAGTAAAATAGGACAATAAATATTGTGTTCGCAAAAATTAAAGATTTCATGAATACGACAACAAAAAAAAATTAAATTTGTCAAAACTATAGAGTAAATAGTTCCCCTATTTACTTTATTTCCCCAGTAATTCTTAAAAAATTACACTATGTTAATATTTATTTTACTTTCATAGCTTAAAAATAAATCCACTAATGGATAACAATCATTTTTTATTGCCAAGTGTAATGGAGTTATTCCTTGGTAATTCTTCTTATTTAAATCTATTTGGTTACTTTCAAGAAATAATTTAACAGCTGGCACATTACAGCGATCCACTATGTTAAAAAACTCATTTTCTTTATTAGATAATTCTTCCATTATCAAATCCCGACGTCTAGTCATTCTTAATTTAAATTTTTTCTAAAAAATATTAAATCAATTGATTTAAGTTATTTGGTGGCTTACTTTCTATAACATCTGTGATAGTCTATATTAATATTAATACAAGATAAAAGAAATGACAAATCTAATAACTTTAAATACAATGATCATTTTGATGAAAGATTATTTTTATATAATTATTACCAACTTAGACTACGTTCAAAGTATAAAAATATTACCCCTATTCTCACCATTTTAAATATTCAAATACTTATATTTTATAAAATTATAATTCAAAATTGGTTATCGTAGATGACTCTATAGTCTCCCGGTATAAAGTCATTCAATCTTATTCCATTTATCTTTAAAATATCTATTTTGAGTAGTTTCATCTCAACTTTACGATTTTTTAGTTTTCCAGTTTGTTATAGGTCCTCTCATTAACTTTGATGATCAATAGATAACGCTGGATTAATGTCCCAGTCTAGTACGTTTTCAGATGTTGTAACAGTAGGAGATAACGAAATATTACTTTTAACGTTTTCTGAGAATTGAGTCGTATTCGTGTGGGAACATTGATACCGTTTTTTGCTACGTCTTGTTTAACGCTACGTGTTTTAAATTTGCTTTTTCGTTCGGATGTCGGAGAGGTAGTAAAATCACGTTTAATTATTCTATGTTGCAAGATATTTTTTCTAATGGATAAAATATTAAATTCATTAATTTGAATAATACTACGAAATGTGCGAACTAATTTAGCATTTGGATTGTAAACTAAGGGTGTCCAATGACAATTTGAAAACAAAACCACTACAAATGATTTTTTAGGGTTTGTAAAGTGTAATACAGAATTAATATTATTGTCTTCTATTATAATTATTAAGCCTAAACCAAAAGAGCAAACAGTAAAACCAAACAGCAATTGACATTCCAGAAAAAATTATAATATTAATAATAAAAAATTTTACTTAAATAATCTAAATGTAACTCGTGTACACTTTAGGGGAATCGACTTCGTATATGAGTGCCTTAAAAAAATGAAAGTATATCTCGGAACTCGATTAAAATACAAAGACCGGCGCCTCCACCATATGTTAGGGGCTTGTTTAATAGTTGAGGATCTTAGTCAAAACTAAGAATCGGAAGCTACCCGACGTCTGCCCAAATATCGTCCCTATCTCCTTAAATGAGTTTTAATTGCCTGAAGGAGACACAGGCAATTGTGTACCTTAGTTACAGGGGATAGATTATTAAATAAAATTAGACTATTGTTTTATGTCAACGACAAAGTAAAGTTATATTTTAGATGTTTAGTAAATATAAGTTATATGTAATGTACAATACGTCTGACCTGAATCCTAGTACAGTTGGTTAGTAGGTATATCCAAGTGAGACGGAGTTGGTTGGCTATGATGACAATTGGCGATAGACGGGTCGTTGAATAAAACAAGTTAAGTTATAAATAATATAAATAAGACGTAAGTAATAATATTGAAAACTATGTCTATAACGGCCACTCAAACACAACTGCCCTTTGTTAGTTCGACGTCAGTAGCTCCGGGCTACAGACGAGTAGAATTGTCACATCAGCATCTCCCTCTATGCTAATTAATATGTATTACGAATTAAATAAATAGAAATAAAACGTGTGTAATATAAGTGTTAACAACATAGTAATAAATGTTCTTACAATTTGTCCACAGGGGGGGATTTAAAATGACACCTTTACACAAAAAATTTACTTTTATACTTAACTTTTTAAAGTGTTCCGGAAAGTCTGACACTTTTATACATATATCTTAAATTAAAGGTAATGTAATATACCTTATTATGTAAAAAAAAAATTTCGGACTTTATTTTGTCTTCACAGTGAAAATAAACATCAAAGTTAATAAAAAAAATACGATTTTTGTTAAAAATTCTTTTTTATATTTTTAATTTTATAATGCTATAACTTTTTGGAAAATGAATGGATCAATCAATTCTTTTTTTTTTTATAGATGCTTAATGTCTTTACCTATCATTTGGTATATTTTTTTATTTTTCTGATCCTTTATTTGTCCACAAGGGGGGATTTAAAATGACACCTTTA
This sequence comes from Daktulosphaira vitifoliae, assembly GCF_025091365.1. Taxonomy (NCBI): domain Eukaryota; kingdom Metazoa; phylum Arthropoda; class Insecta; order Hemiptera; family Phylloxeridae; genus Daktulosphaira; species Daktulosphaira vitifoliae. Next base: position 6,713,270 of record NW_026099573.1, on the reverse strand, counting down.
CACAAAAAATTTACTTTTATTCTTAACTTTTTAAAGTATTCCGGAAAGTCTGACACTTTTATACATATATCTTAAATTAAAGATAATGTAATGTACTTTATTATGAAAAATAACCCAGCTCAGTGGGGTCGCAGCAAGTGGGGACTTAAAATCACTATCATAAGAAACGCTTCGATGCAAATCTATAGATAGTGTTTAATTCTAAGAAATTGGTGGATAATTACAAAAGCAACATCAACTTATATTTCCTTAAATATATCCAGATTAGTAATTCTTTTACTTATACATTGTATAATTTTTATAATTAATTGTTTTCAAATTATTATTGCTTTTTAATATAAGCAACTTGTTATTTGATTAACGGATTTTTTTTCAATTTTTGTGGGTAATATTTTCAACTAAATACAAATTGTAATCATTTGATTTATCGTTGAAAAATGTAGGTTAAGTGAGAGTTAGAAAAATAAATCGCGGCATCAAAAAAAACACTTAGTAAAATGATACTTACATGAAAATTTCTTTTCACGAGGGGACTATAGTGATGGGATCCTTGATATTTATTGAAGTTATTGAAGCTTAATAAGATAAAAATCAAATGATTTGAACGTGTTTTAAACTCAAAAAAAAATTGCAAAATATTAATTGCCACATCGTACCTCGTTAGTGTGAAAGACAAGTGTTACCGATTCGGCAACTGTTCGTCGATTTCGTCGCATTATAAAATTAACACTTTAAGCTAAGTCAAATTTAAAAGTTATATTTTCGACTTTATAAAAGCAAAAAAGTTTAAATAAGTTTAATTTCTTATGTCTTATGAACTTTATTCTATGTCAATTAAATTATATAATATTTATGAAAGTCAGTGTATTGCCCTTATAAGATATTTAAAAAAAAAATAAAATACAAAACCCAGGATTTTAACAGAAAAATAGCATATTTTTGAATACGGTAGCCATTTGCGCATAGTAGAGAGGTCGTCGGGACAAATTTTTTTTTTCATTTTACAGTACAAGACATAAGCTTTAATTTGACATATGTTGAAAGGACGTAGTAAAAAGTAGCTATTTAAAATCCCCCCCAGTGAGTAGGTTAAGTGTTAGATTTTCAAAAAAATAATATAAAATGAAAGGGAAATATCTAAGGTTTTAGTAGAAAAAAAATTTATGTTGATTTGTTTATTTTTCAAAAAGTTATGGAAGTTTTATGAAAAAAAAGTGATAAAATGACAAAATTTACCGATTTTAAAATTTGTAATTTTTTTTTGATATTTCCCTCATTTTCGGGAAACGAGGGAATTTTTTTCAATTTTTAAGGATAATTTCTCCAACTAGATATGATTTGTGATCTTTTGACGTACTTTTGAAAGAAATCGGTCCAGCGAGTGCTGAGAAAAAGTGACAACAGACATAAAAAAAAAAAACACATCATGATAAAATTAATACCTTCTCAGCTTCCCATGGAAGCTAAAAATATTCCGGACTTTATTTCACGATGACAGGTACTTTTTAAAAGAGATATTTTTATTTTCGATAAAATTTTTTTAAGAGAGTTAACAAAGGAAAACACGAGGTAGGTGAAACAAGGAGATCAGTGACAATAGACGAGGACGTGATTGGAGAGGTGAAAAAATTTATGTATTTAGAGTCAGTTGTTCAAAAGAGCGGTGGTATTGACGATGATGTAAGACACAGGATTAAGTGCGGGTGGTTGAAGTGGAGAAAAGCGTCTGGCGTCTTATGCGATAAAAGAATTCCAATAAGGCTGAAAGGTAAATTTTACAAGACTATAGTGAGGCCAGCTATGATGTATGGTTCAATTTGTTGGGCGATTGACAAGAAAATAGTGTAGAGAATGTGTGTAACAGAGATGAAAATACTTAGATGGATGAGTGAATTGACTAGAGAAGATAGGATAAGGAACGAGTATATAAGAGGTAATATAGGTGTAGCGCAATAATGGATAAGATGAGAGAAAATAGACTTAGCTAAACCATATAAATATGACCAAACCGGGCATGTTATGTAGTATCACATTTTAATACATGTAATAATTAATACTTATATTTAATAAAATATATCACCAAATCAGTGTTTCCCCGTGGATAAGATGAGTAATAAAATAATACCCTTATACAAGATTTAACCTCCCTCTTACGCATTCCATAAAATGCCCACGTAAAAGATTCTATCACATTAACCAATCAAATACAGCAAAAAATATTTCAAGAATCTCACCAGAGATCGCTAAACCAGTTTTGCAGGCTATAAAAAGGCCATTTTCCCCCAAATTCGGATGGTTCCTCTGTGCTTGGTTCTCTTACAGTGGTTATGTACGATTTCTGAACATCCCTCTAGCGGACACTGGGACGCCTTGCCATTCTATCTATGCATCTCTACGGCTCTCTGGAATACTCAACCAAGATACAAAAAGTGAATGTGCGTGAGTTTATGTCTCATTCTTAGTTACAATTCTATATGAAATTTATATAATTTTTACCCTCTTTCGTAATTACTGAAAAATATTATACATCTTATTTTCGGTCGAATACTTTTGGTGATATAAATATTCTAACACATATAAAATATTGGTGTTTATTTATTTCTTTTTATTTATATTTATATTCATATATATATAAGCATATTCCAAGGTAATTAATTTGATTGAATTGTATTTATTACTTATTGAAGGGCCACAACCTGGCTGGACAGGGTAATAGTACAATAATATCATAATTAGAATTTTAGTTAACCATAAGATTTATTCATAGTGTCTCTCCACTTATCGACTAGCTAGTCTGATCTCTGCCACGGTGCGGGCAATCGGAGTGTAGGACACTAACATAACTTATCGTGCATAAATCTATAGTACAGTCGCATCTAACCTAGGTCGTCCTACAGGTGATTGAAAAGAAGTAGGCCACATATCATAAGGTTCTTTGCATAAAGACAAAGATATTATTTGAGATCTCGCGTTGGTATATCCAGCTACGAAATACAAATAAATCAGAGTCGAAATATTATACTAAAAACTAATATTTTACTAATATATATTTATAACTAACATCATACTAAACAACTAAAAGTGTCTCTCCACTTATCGACCAGCTAGTCTGATCTATGCCACAGTGCCGGTGATCGGAGTGTAGGACACTAGTATAATCTATTGTGCAAAGAACTGAAATTGAGCTCGCATCTACCCTAGATCACCATTTGGACGACTGAAAAGACGTAGGCCACTTGGAAATAGTTTTGTTGCACAGGACAGTTATGTTGCTTAGAAGTTATTCATTTGCTTTATAAATTATTAAATAATAAATATATTAACGTAAAACATCATATACAAGGTTAAGAACTATACTACATAAATATACAAAAGGTTTTTGCAAAAAGACAGAGTTATAACAAACTTAGATTTCACCTTGGGTAGATTTAATATAGAATTGTACTAGAAAAGTAGTTACACGCGAGTTAATAATAATATAAACCGTATAAATATAATTGCGTACATTAATGCGTGAACGTATACATCGATAATTGTTACATCAACAACATCGTTCATCTCAAGAGAATATCAGGATAATCAGAGGTAAGTGGAACATTTGTTTACATAATAAGTCTATAATAGATCCTTTACTGAAGAATTTTTTAGTAATAAACAATTAGAATAGGATAAGTCATTAAGAATAAACTGAAATATTTTTATAAAAGGCACGATATTTGTGAATCGCCGGGAATTTGTGTGCGCGTTTCTGTGCAGGAGCTAGGTAGTGACCCTTCTTTGTAATTCCATCTTATTCATACATTAGACGTTTTTACACAAGCATACATACCCCGAGATCCCTTTCTATTTCATTTTATTGTAGTCACTACCGGGTATCTATAGACACTTTTGCTTTCCATTGGTACCCATCCTTTTTACACTACGCCTGCTACGATTATTATTTCCTTATTGGCCACCTGTGTTACATTTCAATACATTCCTTCCCTTTCACACCCCGAGCCCCAAACACATTTAACAACATTCCTTCGCCACCTTATTATAACCATTTTATTTATTACAAGACTACCTACATACCCACTCTCTTGTCTTCTTTTTGTTTATTACAGTTATGAGGAGAGAAGAATTAGCAATTATCTTAACACGTTCACTGCGGATGACATTAATCATTTGGTGAAGGACATGCGGTAATTGGTTTGTTCATTATATGCGAAAGACGCCAATTGGCGTCATTTCTACATTATTTTTCAATCTATTATATTTTAAGCTGCGTGAGGCTCTTATCTTTTAGCGTCGAGGCAGAGCTGAGAAGGTATAAGTTATTATGATTAGTAACTCAGTTACTTAGTAGTTTAAAACATAACAATGCATATAGAAAGTAGAACTTTTTCAACTTAATTTTTGAAAGTGTTCCGGAAATACTGACACTTTTACATATATCTTAAATTAAAGCTTATGTAATATACTTTAATATTAAAAAAAAAAATTTCGGACTTTATTTTGTCTTCACGATGAAAATGGCTGTCGAATGCTATTTTTGTGTGAAAATTCTCGATTTTATTTTTTACATTTTTAACTTTATAATGCTATAACTTATTGAAAAGTGTATGGATCAGCAAAATTTTTTATGAGAAATAATATTTTTTAATAATCCCTTTTTCATTCGTCATATTCTTTATCTTAAACAGGATATTAATAAGGAAATAGCAGATCATGTAGCTTTTGGAATAATCCACCATTTTTTTTAAACACCATCTAAAGATTTGCATCGAAGCGTTTTTTTTTATAGTGATTTTAATCACTGTCAGATATCATTATACTTGACTCAACTATGCCACCTCATGACTGTGCCGCGACCCCCTTATGCTGGGTTTTTTTTTCTTTATTTCTTAATAAGAATGTAATTAATTTTTTTAAACATTAAATATATACTTTTTTCTATAACAACAGTTGCTTATTATTTTTTTCGATGCAAAATAAACATTTTAAATAATATTTTATAGATTTTTGTATGTGTTCTCTTACATGTTTAAAAACAAGCACACGCTAATAGTAAGTTTTAACTTAAGAAACATTTTCCTTTTTATGTATTCATATCAAAAATCATCAAAATCATTTTGTCCTTGTCAAAATATCAAATAATGCCACTTCACAAGTCTTTTAGAACTAGTGCATCAAGTACAAGATCTCGTGGAATTAAAATAAACAATTCCAACGATTCATTTATAGATCGCCAGGAATCGGATAACACAGTTATTAAAAACAATTTTGCCTCTTCGTATATGGCAACTTGTAAAAAGAATAATACTCGACCATTACAGTATATAAAAATAAATGAAAAAAAATCTTTGGTTGAAATTTCTGGTGATCGCATGAAATCCGATGATTGGAAAGATGTTATGGAAGCACTTAGTACTGATACAACTACTCATCACGTTCTCATAAAAAACAGACGTCATTCACACAACAGTGTTACAAGTTATAGAACTTTTAGTGTATCATTGCTACCCAAGTTTGTATATTGTTATGTTTTTTCTATATTAATGATAAATATATAAAAACGTAATATTTTTAAATGTTTTATAAAAATATCATAGTTTAAAAACAAATATTCAGTTATACATCTAGCAATTAAAGAAGATAAATTTTTAAAATAAATGAATATATAAATAAATACAGCACTAAAGTTTATTATTCTATAATTAAGAGTTTTTATCTATTACTTCAAATCACATCAGAATCATTAATTTTAAGCATTATTTTCCATAATATTAAATTAAGTACAGTAATTGAATTGTAAATTTTATAAGTGTTTTTTAGCTCTTTTATCGTTAATCTAACTATTTGACAAAATTTAAAAAAATGATATACCTTATTTTCCAGGAGTATTTCAACTTGTTCAAATGTTCTAGATGTAACAAATATCATTGCAAATTCTCTTCATCAAATGTTGGTTAAATCGCTCGCAATCACATGTTTAGAATTACAAAATATTCTATTTACTACTGATGCTCTTGAAGTTCTTATAATTGGAATAAAAAATAATGAAAATCTTCAACATTTATCTTTAGCTTATTGTCGTATTAGTGATAATGAGTGTATATCACTTTGTAGAATATTGAAAGATAAACCAAATTTACGGTCATTAGATCTTACTGGATGTTCTTTAAGCCCTTTAGCAGCCGAATTAGGCCTACAAGTATTGATTAAAAAACAACAGATGAAAAGACACGAAGAATGTTGGATACATTCATTACGATCAAGATATGCTAATCCAGATGTAATGCATGGGATACGCAGGTTAACGTTAAATAATAACTCAACACTGGGCGACTATGGAGCAACATTCCTACTAGAAATATTAAAAGATGATTTTTATGTAAAAGCTTTAGACATACAAAATTGTGGTTTATCTGATCATGGAGCTCAAATGGCGTTATCCACTTTAATGGTCAACAACACTTTAGTTATCCTAGATTTGAGAAAAAATATAAACATATCAACTTCAATGTTAGAAAAAATAATGTCAAGATTATATGAGAACAATATCAATAAGGAAGACATGAAAAAATGGAAATGGACTAAATTGGGATCAGAAAGTGCATCAAAATATTCAAGTTCATTTGTTTAATATTTATTATAATATATTGCTTACAAGAGTATTATATTTTCTTGCATTCTTACAAAAATAATTTAAATTAAATAAATATTTTGTATTTTCGTGTATTCAGTATTTATTTGAATTATATAGGATAATGCATAGAAATTTTTTTATTTATTTTTATGGTTATTTTTTTTTATTAATTTAATGTATGGAATATATAAAATTAAAGAAAAATTTCCAAAATACTTCATGAGTGTATTTTCAAGTGCTTTAATAATAATAACTAAAAATTTAAAAAAGTAAAAGAATACATATTAAAATAAAAAATAATTTATAACATTTAACGAGTATTATTGGTAAAATAACTTTTTTAAGGCAGTTGCGAAAGTGTAAAAATTTGGCCTAAATTCAAAAAATATGAAAGGCCCAATTTTAATTTGGTTGGAATAGAAAATATTGTAAATCTATCAAAATGTTAGTATTAGTCAGTGTTTATAAAATTCCTTTTATAAAGTAATGCATTCCAATTTCCATTCAGCAGCTAAAAAATGTATTTCCATCTACAATTCCTAAAAAAAAAAACGTGTTGCACTCTAGGACTTCCGCGGTAAAGCTATTGCATAGCATTTTTATCAACTTAGGCAATTATAATATTTATGCAATGTAACTAACATTTGTGACCACATATCAGATCACTCATAAACAAATTACTTAAACAACATGTTAAAACGGATAACAGATAAACAAAGAAAAGAACAGAAGAAATATACCACATTATAATTAGTTGATGTTGTCCAAATCCAGGTTATTGATTTGAGGTGTTGCCATAACAATGGCGAAGCCAAAATGAAAATTTATTCTTCCATCTTTGGTTACTTGACAAGATCGCAGAAAAAAGACAAAAAAATGGTTGATGCCAATAGGCCAAAATTTATTCCACGATGAAGAGAAACAAAGTGAGTTGAATGATGATATTTTTTGACATAACCGTGATTTTCCAAACCGGCTCGATAGCTCATGGAAAGGGTAGTTGACAGTGTGACCATTCTAATACGGTATAATGTGGTATGGACAAAGATCACAGGTGATAGGGAAAATAATTGTCTAATAACTAATCATGTGTGTATATACAACACTGACCCTACAGATAGACGACGCGCACTGTTTGAATATGGTTACCTGTTACCTTATACTCATGACAACTTTATTACATTACAACTTCCTCGTCAATTTTATCACATCCTGTTTGTGGTGCATAGGCACATATTACATTCAGCACTTTTTCTTCGAATATTAATTTTACGACCATAATTCTGTCACTTTTCCTAGCTACTTCTACTAGCTACTTTTAATCTCCTCATCCATTATTATCCCTACACCATTCTTTGTACTAGACTTACAATAAATAATAAAGTATATTATTATCACCGAAGTGTCAATACATTACCAACCATAAAGTCACCTCTATAGATGACCAAAGAGTACTGTCTTTCTGGCGAAATTAAGTATCTCTCTAGGTTTTAGATTTTTAATATCTTCTTTTTCAGGAAAAGGTTTATTCAAGTAGTTTGATCTTAGTGTGGATAAGGCTTCACATTCGCACATGATGTGAAATGAGTCTTCATTTTCTACTCCACACTTCCTGCACAATGGTGATTCCGATACCCCCATTGCATAAATATGTTCGAGCAGGTGACCATGTCCTGTCAGTAGACAAGTCAAGGTGCTTATTTGGTATCTAGTCATGCTATTAAGATCACCCAACAGTAGACCAGGGGTCTTGATTAACATTTTAGATTATCTAGGTACTACCAAGTACTTCTAGATTTTCGTGTGTTGTTCTCTGCACCAATTATTGGGTAGCGCTTTGAGCGATTGCTCAGTGAGTCCTACCACTGTTTCTGATCCAACATAGGTGTTCTCTGCTCCTTTCCTGGCTAGAAAGTCAACATCTCATTTCCAGTGACACCGTTGTACCTACGCTAGTATAACTTTGTTAAACCTCGATAGTGATTCTAAAGTTTCCCTGCATTCGAGGACCAGCTTTGAATTCACCTGATCGTTACAGAGTGCCTTCAAAGCCGCTTGACTATCACTTAAGATAGTTACCTTCTTATTTTTGTATACTAGTCAGTTCTGAGCCCCTACTAGTATCGCCATCACCTCTGCATGGAAAACAGAAGGTGTTGTGTCCAATGACATACTGACATTTATTCGTGGTTTCAAACCACAAATTCCAGTACTTACCTTTCCTGATTTTTTGGATCCATCTATATATATCACAAATCCTCCTTTTTCAGTCAGGTGGTTAATATTCCATTATTTACGTGTAGTGATCTCCACTTTGTAGGGAATGTTATTTTTAAGAACCGGTTTGATATAGTCAAAGAGGTATTCCAAATAGCCTTTGTCTATCTCTTTTAGTATTTAACCATGTTCTGTTGTATCACTCTCCAAAGTACACATACCTAAGTTGTGAAATCGTAGTGCTGTGGCTTTGGCGTGAGATTTAACCTCTAGATGCAGAGGAGGCAATTAGTGCCTCTAATGCGCCCGTTGGTGTAGTTCTTAATGTTCTAGTGATAGTCATGGCAGCCATTCTTTATATACGACTAAGTTCTTTTCTAGCTGAAACGAGTGCTACTCTGGTCCACCAGACTAGGGCACCTACAATATCATAGGTTTAATCACTAAAGTGTATAACCAATACATAACTCTTAGTTTAAGACCCTAAGTCTTTCCCAAGGCTCTATTGCAGGTCCACAGTATGGATTTTTGATTCTTGACTCAACATGTGATTTCTATTTTTGTTTACTATCTAAGATAGTACCTAAGTATTTTACTTCCGATTTTTCGCTAATTTCTTATTTGTTTAGAGTAATTAAGTTACTCACGCAATAAAATAAATATTACAGTTAAAATTAATTATGAAATTTAATTTTAATTGTTAAAAAAGAAAATTAACTTAAACATGAACAAATACATCAAAAATCATGTCTACGGATAAAGGCAACAAAAATAAAATAAAATATTTAAACAAATAATATTATAAACATCACGGACGGTATTGGAACACATCCGTTAATTTTAATTGGAAATTAATAAAAGCACCAGGAGCGGTCTGGACACTCGCTCCTTAGCGTTGGCTAGAAGAAAAGGGAAACACGTGCTCTCCACACATAAACAAATTTAAGTTAATTTATGATAAAATAAAATTGAAATAAAATAAGGGATCCTATGCAGCTGCATTACTTTATTTACGCTACTGTCTAACCTAAAGTAATATAATTAAGTGCAATGATAAAATTAGTATTTATATATCATGAAATATTTTAACATAAATTATTCTATAATGCTATCACCTGGATACTAAACTATTTAGTATCAATAACGTTTTATTATATAAATAATATATACTCTATTTACTAACGATATATTAGTTTATTAATATAGATGCACTTTATATTAGAAATATTATAAGTTGTAAGAAATTAAAATATTTTATTATGTTGAGAATAAATCAAAAACTATTAGATATGCCTGTAAAAACCACTGCTGGTGACTTCAGTTTGCATGATTATTATAAAAATTAGTAAGTTTACATTATATCTAATATAACGTAGCCAACAATGATAAAATAAGCATTTTATGTATCAAACCAATTTTTAAAGTGGAATACTGACATTTTATATTTTCCTTATTATTAAACTGTTGGTTATTAAAAGTGACTCTAAATAATCCTTTTTCTTATTCAAGATAATTTAGAATCTGATAAAAAGTAGAAAATGTTTGAACAAGAACTTCAACATAAAATTATTTTGATTGTATGTTTTACATTTAAAATAATTAAAATGCCTTTTTCATCTAAAGTTAATATATAGTACATAAGGATATAAGTTACATTTTTTTCGTTTCAACGGCTTTCTCCAAAAAATTGATTTTATTAGTTATAGTTTACTATCAACAAAATTAATATTTTTACATATTTGAACTAATAAAACTTATAAAACTAATTTGATAGAAACTAAAAAAGCTATATAACATATTTTAATAGTGTAAAATATTAGTATTTTATTTTATTAGCTTAAAATAATATTTAATATTGTTTTCAAAAATATACTTCCATTATTTTTCACTCGTAATACTTATAATAACATAATAAGATACCAATAAAAAAAGTGAATTATTATAATCGTTGAAATAAAATTATAATTTTGTGCAACCATTTTGTTATTGCTAAGAAAAACAATAATTTTTTTATTGCTTTTCCAAATAGTAAACTGCCAGAATTATTTTTTTCTCATGCCATTAGAGGTTGAATCATATATGATTAAAGCCTGTTTTATACTACGCGTTTTGGACGTGCGTCAAAGACATCGCTGGCGACAAACTATAGTCTGAAAACGAATTTTAGGAGCTAATAAGTCTTAAAAATTACAAGTGTCTCACAAGTTAATTAAATTTTTCTTAATATTTTTTTATGTTTTATTAAAAGTAAAAGTCAAATATGTTAGAAAGAAAATTTCAAAAAAAAAATTTTAGAGTAATGATCGCTTTAAGAAAATGAAGTATTTTTTTAATCGTTTTGGTAATCAAAAAGATCAATACTAAAAATTACACTATTTTACCCAAGTATCGATTCATAGATATTGTAAAGCTAGTATTCTAGATTTTAAAAATATACATTTTTTTTGCATATATTACAACGCATATAAATCAGTAAAAATTTTACCTGTTTCCATACCATAAATATTTAAAGAATTTACAATAATTTTTACTACTGGCAATTGCTAAAAGTATATTTCTAAATCGTTGTACTAAATTTATATCTATTCCTGCTATGTTCAAACTTCAAACCATTATTAGTTGTTGACAGTGACGTAGCATGTGCGTATGTTGTGTATGCACAGCATACACTTCGCAAATTACAAAAATAATTTTTTTTATATATTACTAATGCTATATTTTTATAAAAAAATTTTCAACTGTACTAATTTAGTATTTCATAATATAATATTTTGTGAATTTTCTTCCAAGTTCATTAATCATTAAAATTTATTAATCCGCAACACCACGGCCGCGCAGCGCTATAGTCCTTATAATATCTAGTGTCTAGTACCTACCATGTTTATTATGTACGCAGTATGCACGTTGACGAGTGCATATGGGTACAAACATTCAGCGACAGTTAATTATATTTCTTATCGATAATATTAATAACAAAACATGTTACGCTCGCGGTCATGTATTAGTCACACGTGTATGCGGGATCAGTATTGCATACGCTGTCGTTGACCGTCGTATATTGAGTTATTCTGTCGGTTTACTAAACTATTATTATAAGTGAGTGTTAACTGTATATTGTGTGGCACGTCAATAATGAATTCAAATAATACAATAATATGCGAATGTGCAATTGAAAAATTGTTTTTAAAGCCTTTCGGTTCTGTAAATTTTAATGAGAAAAAAAGTATTATTGAGATAGGAAGACCCACGCCAAAATTACCGTATTTAACGACAAAATCAAAAAATTATGTTCGATCATTTAAGTATGAGTATTATAGTACATTTAAGTGGCTATCAGGCTGTAAAAAAACTTTATTGTTGGCCTTGTATTATTTTTTCTCGTGAAAAAAATGTTTGGACTAAACACGTGTTGGAAGTTGACTTCAAATAAGTTAGACGACACAAGGTTGGTTTTCCAGGTGGCTTCGAGCCGTTTAATTAAAAAGAAAACAGCAATACAAGAGTAATAGGCTAACCAAAAATAATAATACTGAAAAATGAATTGGTGACAGATATCCGAATTGTTCGACTGTGCGTTCGGTAAGGTGGACGGCGAAACCAACGATACAGAAGTCACGAAGATGACTGACTGGACGTATTATTGCAGCGGAGTATTCGACGCTAGGCATTTGTTGGACTTTATACCACGACGATAACGCGTGTATGTAACGGTCCGGTTTACAGTGAAGCGGTGGCTGAGAAGGAGCTGACACGACCGCGGGGTGTCAAAAGGGTGACAACGCCGTGGCCGTGTCACCCGGTTTCAACGATCTCAATAACTTCACCATTTAAAAAATCGTCATAAAGCCTCTAAAAATCACATACAATGTTTAATAGATTTAACTAAATTTGGTAAAACAAGAATAGATACTTGTTTGAGTGAAGCTAACAGAAAAAATATCGAAAAACATAATGTTACAGTTAAAAATAATAGATACATATTAAGCAGTATGATATATTCAACGTGTTTTTTAGCTCAGCAAGAAATTCCATTTAGAGGCCACGACGAGTTAGATTCATCTGTTTATAGGGGTAATTATGTTTAACTTATTTATTTGATGGGCCAGCACGATGAGTTGTTAAAAACCCACCTTGAAACATCACTATATTTACTGGTTTATCTGGGGACATTCAAAATGACTTAATTCAATCAATTTCAAATGTTCTCCTCAAACAATTTCCTTATTAAAAATAGAATAATTGATTTAATATATAAGTAATTTATTAGTTGATAAGTTTATTACTTTATTCAATTTTATATAAGATGTAATTATTAAAATATAATAATTTTTAAAAAGTGATTTATTTTGTGTTTATTAAATATAATATTGAGTTTTGTTCTAGGTAATGTAATATAAATACGTAAAACTTGGTATGTTTAAAGTAAAATTTTAAAAATAGTAGGAGGGGTGTGGGGGGCGTAGCCCCCCACGATTTCATAATCTTACAATTTCAATGGATACACTAAGCTGAAACCCACGCTACGCCACTGGTTGTTGACAACATTTTTGATTTAAAGTGTCAGTCATAGAATTCACACCTATTTAATATTAAAGTAATCAATTATTATATATATATATACAGGGTGATTTTTTTATCATAACCCACTCAATTACTTACAGAATAATAATAATTAAAAAATTTTTTTTTATTATTATCTTAAGTTATACATTATTCTTGAATTATTAACTATNTTAAGTTCTACATTATTCTTGAATTATTAACTATGTCATACTTTTTAAGTTCATCCCTTATGCCTGGTAAGGGTGTCAACTTTGTTTTTTTAAATGGTAACACATATTTTTAATTTAATAAAATGTTTGAGTTTTTAATTCAATAATAAATGGCATTTGAATTTTTAATAANTTTAATAAAATGTTTGAGTTTTTAATTCAATAATAAATGGTATTTGAATTTTTAATAAAACTTAATTTGTTTATTAGATATAAACATTTAAAGTTTCAAATTTTTGAGTTAATATATAGGTATAATACACAAGGGATTACAAATACAGGTAGCTAATTGGTTTTTTATGACATCGATATTAGCAGGTACACAGCATTGTTATTTTCAATGATAGTAAGGTACATTGTTGTGAGTTTATAAATACACTAACTGTTAATACAAAAAGTATATCTATTGATAGTCATAATTGATAATAAACAATCCGTGACTGGGATAGCAATATCATAAAAAACCAATAATGGGAAAATAAAACTTCGCCCTATTACAAAAAGTTTAAGGTATAATAATTGTCGTAACCAAAACACAACTTTACCGAGGCGTTCGGCTAATTTAACGGGGCCCCATCACTTCGGCCAAAAACCCGCACAAAATTGTTTGTTTGCGTTCAATAGGCGATGCACATTGCAGTACACAACGTCGCCGACCGCGTATTTTATTTTGACGTGACTGGGCGGCGGTATTTTGTTTGTGTTGGTGATTTGTCGTTCGCACTCTAAACGGTGGTCATTAATAGCAACGGATGCTACCTGTTGTAACCGCTGAAGTAGCCAGTCACCCGGTTTCTTACCTTCTCTACCTAATACAAGTACGGACAGCGTTTATCCAGTCGTCTCGTTACGCCTATTGTATAGGGCTAACAACAAAGGTAGCTTTGTATCCCAAGATGTGTGACTCGACTCAATTAATGGAGCACAACGGTTAAAAAAAGGTAGGGAACTCTTGGTTTTTACGTTCTACTGGGTTAGCACGTGAGTGGTATATAGGTATTCTTAACAGCTGGCACGACCGCGGAATGTCGCACGGGTGACAACGACGTGGCCGTGTCAACACAAAGCACTGGATTCGTGAGACCACGATGGTCAATTTCTTTGGGTTTAAATAATAATTCGGACGTTTGCTAATTTTGCTATAAATATTATCATCAATTCATCATTCTCTAGAAGCAGATGCGCTATTTGTGTTTTATTATAATAATTTTCTTCCATAATGGTAATGTGACGCCATCACATAATAAAGATTTATACATATACTAGTAGTATCAATTGACTCAAACATATCATAAACAGTGGTTAAATTAGGAAAAACTACGAAGAGGGACTATAGTTCCTAAAAAATAAGGAGCCATGCCGAATCGTCTAATATAATATTGTAATAAATATTAAAATTTGTCATTAATTATATTTTAGATTATTATTAAAAAAATGTAAATAAATAATATTATTATAATTGAATGATATAGAAATACTAGAATAATTTAAATTATACTGATTATTAAAAACCCAGCACAGTGGGGTCGTGGCATAGTTTGGTCCAGTATAGATGATATCTGACAGTGATTAAAATCACTATCGTAAAAAGCGCTTCAATGCAAATCTGTAGATAGTGTTTAATTAAAAAAAAAATTTGTCAAAAAATAGGTCAAGTGAGAGCTGAGAAAATAAATGATAGCTACAAAAAAAAACCACATAGTAAAATAATATTTATAATGAATTTCTTCTCTCGAGAGGAGATTACAGTAATGGGATCCTTGATATTTATTGAAGTTATTGAATCTAAATGAGATAAAAATCAAATGAGTTAAACATTTTTTTTTTAACTCATAAAGAATTAAGAAAAAATTCAGTGTCACAGGCATGAAAGACCCAAGTGTTACAGTCTCAGAAGCCGTACGTCTCATTCGTCACTTAATAAAAATGGAAATTTAGCTAGTTCAAATTTTAAAGTTATATTTCTCGACTTCAAAGAAACAAAAATATTTGAATATGTTTAATTTTTTATACTATGTCAATTAGATTAATATAATATTTATGAAAATCAATGTAATCCCTTTATAAGAAAATATAAAAAATACGAAAAATAAATACGAAACCAAGAATTTTAACACGAAAATAGCATATTTTTAAATACGGTAGCTGTTTTCACCATGAAGACAAAATAAAGTCCGAAATTTTTAGCTTCGATGCGAAGCTGAGAAGGTATTAATTTTACTATGATATGTTTTTTTTTTTTTTTTTTATATATCTGTTGCCACTTTTTCTCAGCTCTCACTGGACCGATTTCTTTCAAAAATACGTCAAAAGATCACAAATCGTATCTAGTTGAAGAAATTACCCTTAAAAATTGAAAAAAATTCCCTCGTTCCCCGCAAATGGGGGAAATATGCAAGAAAATTACAAATTTAAAAATCGCTAATTTTCGAAATTTTTTCACTTTTTTTTCTTAAAACTTCCATAACTTTTTGAAAAATCAACAAATCAACATAATTTTTTTTTATACTAAAACCTTAGATATTTACCTTTCATTTGATATCATTTTTTTGAAAATCTATCACTTAACCTGCTCATTGGGGGGGATTTAAAATGGCAACTTTTTTACAAAAATTAATTTTTTCAACTTAATTTTTGAAAATGTTCCGGAAAGACTGCGTCCTTTAAACATATATCAAATTAAAGCTTATTTTATGTACTACAAAATGAAAAAAAAAAATTTGTCCCGACACTTTTTTTTCTACATTTAAACGGCTGCCGTAGTTAAAAAAACACTATTTTTGTGTTAAAATTTTCGATTTTCGATTTTAAATTTTCAACTTAAAAATGCTATAACTTTTTGAAAAATGTATATATCAGCACAAATTTTTTTTTTCTAAATACATTATAAGTACATCTTTCATTTGACATACTTTTTATTAAAATTGGACAATTTCCCCTTATATAGGGGGCGTTCAAAACTTAAAATATTGTAAAAAACATAGATCTTTTTCAACTGAATTTTTGAAAATGTTCCGGAAATACTGCGTCCTTTAAACATATATCAAATCAAAGGTTATGTTATATACTATCAAATGAAAAAAAAAAATTTGTCCCGACATCTTATCTTCTATGTGCAAATGGCTGTCGAAAATTTAAAAAAAAATGTAATGTTTGCGATAAAAATTACATTTTATCGGGATGTTTTTTGTACTTAAAACTGCCATAACTTTTTCAAAAATGAACAAATAAAAATAATATTTTTTTGTATTGAAACCTTAAATATTTCCCTTTCATTTGATATAATTTTTTTTGAAAATCTAATACTTATTCTGCTCACTGGGACGATTTAAAATGGCAACTTTTTTACAAAAATTAATTTTTTCAACTGAACTTTTAAAAATGTTCCGGAAATACTGCGTCCTTTAAACATATATAAAATTAAAGCTTATTTTATGTACTACAAAATGAAAAAAAAAAATTTGTCCCGACGACCTATCTTCTATACGCAAATGGCTACCATATTGAAAAATATGCTATTTTTGTATGAAAATTATGGGTTTTGTATTTTATTTTAATAGAAGTTGATGTTGCTTTTGCAATTATCCATCAATTTTTTAAAATTAAACACTATCTACAGATTTGCATCGAAGCGTTTCTTATGATAGTGATTTTAATCACTGTCAGATTAAATCTATACTGGACCCTACTATGCAATATCTCCACTATGCCGCGACCCCACAGTGCTACCGTTTTTTTTATCTATAATTGTTATTGATGAAATTATTTATTTTTCATAGGTTTAATAGAGTTTTTGTCATTCATAATATTAATATCTATTGTTGAGCCAGAAGGGCTACCCTATTTTATAACTATTATCATTTATTGTTTATTATTATATATTTGTTATTGATTATTATAGATTTTTGAATTATTTATTTATTTAGTTTATGAGCACACACAAAACACATATACACACAGTACACACTTGACCACTACATAGATCACTGGTTTTGCGCAGGCAAATCCTCCTACCTCCAGTGATTAGATTGACACACTACACACTAACTGGTTAGTCAGCCTTGGAGTGTTATACTAAAGAGTCGGACTGTTGGTAAAAAAGACGTGGTGACCGGGTAAAGTATTTCACTATTTAATTTCCCAGGCTCGTACAACATTTATTTGAACTATATACATATATACAGATAGTATTAATATCATTGCGATCCTTTGGGATCCAAGTAAGAAATTAATAATTTACTAATTGCCTCAGAATGATCAATAATCATACTCCGCCATCATCGCCGTTATCTAAAATTAGCAACACTCCGTTAATACCGATAACAATTGTAAATCGTTCACTAATACTTAATACCACAAAAGACTATTATAAATGATTCAGATGACGACTGGATAACAGTTTTATTATTCAATAAAAGACCACATACACAATCATCCGGATTTTCTTCTATAGTAATTCTTAGACAGCGGTACATCTAATAATAATATTAAAGTGTTAAATAGATTTAGCCCTCTACAAACAAGTTCTTATAAAATGAAAACCGAACAAACAAATGAACCCATTCTATACAAACCACCGCCTTTATTCATGAGATCTGATCTGAATTACTTAAACTTTTGCGAAGTGATTTAAAAAATTATCGACATTGATGAATTTACTTGAAAAAATTAACACACCTGGACTAAAACTTCAAATCAATATTTCTGATTCATATAGAGAAACGTACTATGTAAAATGTACGTGTTCTTTTACAAAACAAAATGTCGATTTTCAAACGTACTAAGTCAAACAAGAAGAACCATTTCGTGTCGTATTAAAAAAACTTGCACCATTCTACAGACCCCAAAATTATTAAAGAACAGTTAACTGTACTTGGTTTTAATGTTAAATAAGCCAATAATGGAAAAGATATACAAAAAAAAACATTTTCTATATTTTTTGTTGATCTTGAACCAGACACAAACAATAACGAAATATTCAAAGTCGACTTTATTTAACACTCAAAAATAAAATTTGGAGAAAAGATATTGTAATCATGAATCCCGTCGTGTCAAAAAAGAGAGTTCACATATGTCAGATGTTTGTCAAAAAACTAAAGACCAACCACCCAAATGTTTCATGCGTGGAGGGGCTCCTTTAGCAAATTACATAGGTTTCTTGCATTAACAACGAGCAACAGCGAAAATCATCCAATCCTAAATTTTATAAAAGCAGTCACCTTTTTGATTATAATAATTCAAACAACGAACCAAACACATACAAATCAGATGCATAAGTATTTCAAAAATACAATTATTTGAACAATTCGCCAAACATAGTCACAAATAATACTAATTATAACAAACTCACCAAACAACTCATAATTTTTAAAATCGATAATTAATCCATTAATATCTTTATAAACCACCGTAATTAATAAAATTATTTAAAAAAA
>NW_026099573.1:6681818-6693206 GCF_025091365.1 Daktulosphaira vitifoliae | reverse complement strand
TTCATTTTTGAAAAAGTTACGGCAGTTTTTAGTAAAAAAAATTGAAAAAATTTCGAAAATTAGCGATTTTTAAATTTGTAATTTTTTTGGAGGTTTCCCCCATTTACGGGGAACGAGGGAAATTTTTTCAATTTTGAAGGGTAATGTCTTCGACTAGATACAATTTGTGATCTTTTGACGTATCGTTGAAAGAAATCCGTTCAGTGAGAGCTGAGAAAAAGTGGTAACAGACACAAATAAAAAAAAAAAAACACATCATAGTAAAACCAATACCTTCTCAGCTTCGCATCGAAGCTAAAAATAACTAACAAGATCTCTCTCAAAATCTAAAAACTCTTCGATTATACAAAAATGAATTTTAATCTGCACTTAATCGTAACAAAATAGGCATAGAACAAATAAGTGAAACTCGCTTAACCGATCAAAAAATTACTCAGCATTACAACTACGCATTATTTAAAACTTATCATCCTAACGGTACAGCTCGTGCCGCCATCTACATTTCCAAAAATATACAACACGACGAAATAAATCCATACCAAGAATCATTTCTTGGTATGGATTTATACCATTTATTTCTATACGAGCTTCAAGCGTGTCTTTTAAAATCAATAGCATATCAATCACCATGTGCGAGGTCTATTGACCTCCGTCAAAACGACTTGCAACAATTTTTTAATTTCCTAGGTCCCTTGAGGACGTGTTGGTAACAACCAAAGAAGAAAACATGTCCACACAGTGATCAATAATAATAACTGCTATTCATTCATTTCACCAACAGGACCAACTTTCTGGCCGGACTGCGTAAACCTATATTCAGATATTCTCGACTTGTTTGTAACAAATATCCCAAGCCAGCTAAATTCGAGCATTGAAAATATTTGTAATATTTTACTCGCTCATTATCCTATTTGGAGGTCAAGTTTCTTTTAATACAAGAACATCCCTTACAAAAGAACCGATTAACTGGGATAAATTTAAAATTGGGTTAGATAAAAAAAATAATTTGAAAATTCCACTCAAAATCCATGACGACGTTGAAAATGCGTCTCAAAAAATTGTATCACTAATCAAAAACTCAACAAATAATACATCTTCATAAAACAAGAACAATTGTAAAAATGGAAAAATGGAAAAAAACTCCCAGTCCATATAAGAGTTCTTAACAGTGAGAAAAGAAAAGTTAGAACCATATAGCAAAATATTCGATATCGCTCATTTAAACAACTTTACAACAAACTAGCTTTTATCCTAGAATACCAACTTCTAAAATTTAAATCAGTTCAGTATCAAAACTACATTCAATCACTTAACGCTAGGGATAAATCATTATGGAGAACCACAAAAAGATTGACCCATATAGACCGATCAGTCTATTACTCAAGTTAAGCAAATTATTTGGAAAACTTTTACTCAAAAGGGTTATTACCAATATTACAAGAGGACCACATCTAACTCAACATCCAGTTTTAATTTCGTGTGAGACACTCTACTATACACCAAGTTCATAGGTTTCCCGACACGTCTAAACCTCAATGTAGCCCAAGCCTTTGATAGGGTGTGGTATGACGGGCAGCTTTGTAATTAAAAAAAATAATATTTTTATATAGTATATACCCAGCGCCTCTATATTTAATAATAAATAAAGTCTTTTATGAAAAATAGTTTACGGTAAGACAACGCAGTGCAAATTTTCCTTACTATAGAATGCAAGCAGGCGTTCCTCAAGGAAATGACCTGTCTCCCAACTACTACAATATTTTTACCGCAGACATACCCAAATCTACGAATACTCACCTTGCTAAATTTGCTGACGATGCAGCTATACTCTCTACTCATTCGCCCTTAGATCCAAAAATTGCCAAGAATTAAACAATACAGTAATTTATACTCACAATGAAACTAAGAACCTAGGCATAATTTTGGACAAACGATTGACTTCAGGACCTCACTCGAAAAACAAAAGAAAAAAACCAACAGCAGACTTCATCTCTTTCGTCCATTACTAAAATCTAAATTACCTCTCGAAATAAAATTACTTATTTATCAATCAATAATTAGACCTAACCGTACTTTGGGAACTATATATGGAGACTAGATAAACCATCGAATATCCAATACAAGCCTTTCGAAATATAACATTACGAGTGTTAACTGTTGCACCTTGGTATATAATAAATAATAACCAACACATAGATTTAAACATTAAAACTGACAAAGAACTTGCTATTTTACACTATACTAGATGTCACTCAAAACTCAATACAAACACAAAGCCTTTAATTAAAAAAATGTACTAAATTCTTATTTTATTGTAAAAAACTTTAATATCTGACAACCCATCACGTAGATTTAAACGTAAATGCAACCGAGACCTATTGATTTAACGAAATAACAACACAATAAAACCATAACTTGAATATCGCTTGATTATAACTAAAACTAATCGAGATGTTAGAATCGCAGATTTATGTTATGCTTAATAGTGTATTACAGCTAGTAGATAGTAACGTGTTGAAAAGTTGAGGAATTAAAAAAAGAAAAAAAATTTCGACACCTCCCTAAAAAAGGTAATAAAGATGAATTAATTGATATTCTGTTGGCTGACAATGAGTGAGTTATCGGTGATAACTTACAAGAAGCCTTAATTGCTACTCGCATAAAACAAAATGAAGACTTGAAAAGAATGACAGAATTACTACAAGAAAATGAAACATTAAAGAATGCCAAAATTGGAACTGCTGATAAAGATAAAATTCCTATGGATTTATTAATTTATTTTTTAGCTACGCAAAAACTTATTTCAGAGAATATGAATGTCAGTAATAGCAATCAAATACAGATAGTGTCTACCAATGATAAAACAAACGCAATATCATTTTATTAAAATGTTGATTTATTTTGTGCAACATTATTTTCAATCAACATGATTGAAAATCAAGTTTGTCGCTAATTTATAAATTCTTATGGAGCAACTGCATTTGTTATAGAACAACCATTTCATGTATCAACACTTAAACGTGTAGTTATTGATTATTCTCGTACTATCAAACGAGTAACTATAAAAGATCGATTACCTATAGATTAAATGGACGAATAGTTAAATGGAAAATAAATTAGTTGGTAAAAAATATAAAAACGTTGTTGATATTAAACAAGCGTTTAACCACATAAAATAAAAGAAGATAAGCATATAATAGAATATGCTAGTTGAACACTTAAGGATGCAGAAAAAAATACCATTTTTTAAAATTAGAAGTAATCATTAATCTGCGGTTCATTGAGCTATAACGTATAAATTTCGACTTTATCTGACCGGAAAAACATTTAAATTTTTAACTGATAGCTACTCTACAGCATAAATTGTAAGTAAAGACGAATTAAATCGTAAATTTGTCAAGTATGTGGTTGATTTATCATCTTTTGATTTTGAACCCATCTACAGATCATTTGTCTAGAGGTAAATGAAAATAAATTATGTATAGCTATAATCCCAACATATGATCAAAAATTTGAATTAGTGTAGATGTCTCATGCTTATTGTGAGCAAATCATAAACAAATTGAAAAGTACCATATATAACTTACATATACAACAAATAAAGCGTTCATATAAATATGATAACGGTATTTTAGTTCATATCAATATTGAAAATGGTCGTTAAGTATGTAAAATTTTAATACCATTTTGTATCGTAATATAGTACTTAAAATCTGCCATGATAATGCTGGTCACTTTTGTAGAAGGATCACAAATAATACAGTGTAAAAAACAGAGAAAAAAATATTATTGAATATAAAATCTACATTAATTAATTCAGTCATTTCATCAACAATATCATGTAAGAAATCATTAGTATCATCAGGTTTTGAATTACCAATATAAACTTCAATAATAAAACATCTTAAACTTCCAATAAGGCACTACATTATAGGCTATAACTGACTCTTGCTACTTTTAGGAAAAGGAAACCAATCTATTAAAACTTAGCACCAAATTTTTTTTATTTAAAGTTTATTCATTTCTAATGGTAATATTTCTTGTAGTCAAGAAGCAATACCATTTTGGTATTGCTTCCAAACTTCCAGGATTGACATCTTTTATTTTAGTATTTCTAAGAGTTTTTAGTGAAGTCCTGGCACATTTTAGAAGAGTCTACTCATCAAAAAAGTTTTTCAAAATTTTAAGTAAAGCATCTAATAATCTGTTTTATTTCATATTATAATGTCCAAAAACTTGTTTCATCTTTAAATTTTAATGGAATTTCTTAAAAATTACTATTGTGCACATTTTTATTAAATGTTGTACAAAAATCATCTAAAATATTATATTACTTACTATATTATGTTACATTTACCTTGTTAGGGCGCGGGCAGATAATAATAATGCGCTTACGCGACACCTTTTCCTCCCCCCTTTTTTTTATAGTGGACTGTATTTTTTATGAATATAGAGGGAAGAAAATTAATATTAATAATGAGTCTGATTCAATTATTGAACAGTATAATTTATAAATGTTTAAATAAATAATAATAATAATAGGAACAAATAAACTTATAATGCAATGTCTTACCTAATTGTATTGACTTATTCAGTACTTAATTATTTGATTGTACAACAACACAATTGTTTGCCTGGACGGCTTATAAAAAGATTATAAACTAACACAAAAAATAATTGAATAGAACCAACAGAACAAAAATTTTAAAAATTGCTTCTTTCTTAATTTTGACAGGTTAGTATTCCACCAAGTTACATCCTGTCCTATATATTTCTTTTCTAATAAAGGACAGTTTTTATTATATACTTAAACAATACAATTTTGTGTGTCAATGCTTTGTTACAACCTTAATCTAAACTGTAGTTTTTTCAGGTCACGAGAAATGTCTGTCTTGTAATTATTCCAATTAGTCCTTTTAGAATTCCTATAGTACTACGTTCCAACTCTGTTTTTTTCAATGTGAAGCGTAGGTGTCTATGATCAGAAAGAGAAGGATCAAATGACACTTTCCATCCTTCTATCTTCTGAACCAACCCTTTTGAGCAAACTTCAAAACTTATGAATCTTTGCCTGTTCCTGATTGTAAAGGAGGCTCGTTACCTATATTTTGTTTTATAATTGTATTATGTTGTCACACATTCAGAAAAACTGATGCTAACATTTAAAAAGACACGCTAATCAGAGTATATAGCTATTTATATATTATATTAATGTAATGAGCTATATTTTATTAATTATTTTATTTTATCATAAATTAACTTAAATTTGTTTATGTGTGGAGAGCACGTGTTTCCCTTTTCTTCTAGCCAACGCTAAGGAGCGAGTGTCCAGACCGCTCCTGGTGCTTTTATTAATTTCCAATTAAAATTAACGGATGTGTTCCAATACCGTCCGTGATGTTTATAATATTATTTGTTTAAATATTTTATTTTATTTTTGTTGCCTTTATCCGTAGACATGATTTTTGATGTATTTGTTCATGTTTAAGTTAATTTTCTTTTTTAACAATTAAAATTAAATTTCATAATTAATTTTAACTGTAATATTTATTTTATTGCGTGAGTAACTTAATTACTCTAAACAAATAAGAAATTAGCGAAAAATCGGAAGTAAAATACTTAGGTACTATCTTAGATAGTAAACAAAAATAGAAATCACATGTTGAGTCAAGAATCAAAAATCCATACTGTGGACCTGCAATAGAGCCTTGGGAAAGACTTAGGGTCTTAAACTAAGAGTTATGTATTGGTTATACACTTTAGTGATTAAACCTATGATATTGTAGGTGCCCTAGTCTGGTGGACCAGAGTAGCACTCGTTTCAGCTAGAAAAGAACTTAGTCGTATATAAAGAATGGCTGCCATGACTATCACTAGAACATTAAGAACTACACCAACGGGCGCATTAGAGGCACTAATTGCCTCCTCTGCATCTAGAGGTTAAAGCTCACGCCAAAGACACAGCACTAAGTTTCCACATTTTAGATACTTGAATTTTGGAGAGTGATACAGGTAATCCGGAGTGTCAGCCGAGTACGGTAACTGCTGTATGATCAGATGTACGTGAATATTCAGGCAGCATACTCAACATCATCTTCGTATACACCACACTACTCTACACGCTTTCCACTAGAATTTTGTTTTGCGTAATCACATTAGTATTTAGTGATAACTAACCCTGTTAAGCGTGCACATTCTGTTTTTTTTTTAATATCGAGTAATACTTGTCATTTGTATTTGCAGAAATACCATTTATTCATTTTAGCATTACGAAATCATTTTATAAAATAAACACTTTAACATAATTTTTTGACACAAATATTTTTTTAGTTGGGGCTTAATGGTATGTTACGTATCAGATTTTTCGGCAGTGTGTACAAATGAACTTAGTAGACTAGCAATGATACATAATAAATTAGAAAAACGAGGAGTAAAAACTATGGCTATGTCTTGCGATTCAATGGATTTTCATATTAAATGGACAGAGGTAAAAATGACACATAGATTTATTTTTATTTATTAGAATTGTTTCAACATGTTATATAAAGGTTTTACAATAAAAATAAATAATTATTTTAGGTTAGCATATGTGTAAATTTAATTATGAGTACAATAGGATTATGATGATAATGGTATAGTAGTAAAAGTAATATGTCTTGTGATAGTCATGGCTTTAATCTCTTATTTTTTTTTTTTTTTTCGCCAATTTTGAAATGTATGGCTCATATTTCAAAAACTCAACCATACCGGTGCTGACATGGATTTGCTCATTGCGCATAAATCAAGAAGATTTTAGCATTACTCTTAAAAATTTATTTTGTATAATTTGTTGTCTCGCTATGTTTATCTGTAACATAACTTATACTATATATGCATATATTCAAAATGTATTATTATTGTTGTATAGATAACATAAAACTTTTAGATATGCAGTGTTGAGTTATAGTTAACTGAATATATAAGATTTTCATTTTTGTGAATTAAAAGTGAGTTTTTATTACAGAACTTTTGACATAGTTGTTAAGAGGCCTATTGAACTATAAATTCTGTGGTAAACTATTAGGTTTTTTAGGTTAATGAATTGAAATTATTATAGCTTCTTTCCGAGTGTTAGGGAATAGATCTTGAGGTGAGATTTTCTTATTTGTCAATTTATGAACTATATTCGTATTTTTTAGGATCGAAAGAGCTTATCATATACATACTTATATTACTGATTAGTTTCTAATATTGTAAAACAGATTTCAAAATGTTACATTTTTATGTCGAATGAAAAAGGGATTATTAAAAAATATTATTTCTCATAAAAAATTTTGTTGATCCATACACTTTTCAAAAAGTTATAGCATTATAAAGTTAAAAATGTAAAAAATAAAATCGAGAATTTTCACACAAAAATAGCATTCGACAGCATTTTCACCGTGAAGACAAAATAAAGTCCGAAATTTTTTTTTTTAATATTAAAGTATATTACATAAGCTTTAATTTAAGATATATGTAAAAGTGTCAGTATTTCCGGAACACTTTCAAAAATTAAGTTGAAAAAGTTCTACTTTCTATATGCATTGTTATGTTTTAAACTACTAAGTAACTGAGTTACTAATCATAATAACTTATACCTTCTCAGCTCTGCCTCGACGCTAAAAGATAAGAGTCTCACGCAGCTTAAAATATAATAGATTGAAAAATAATGTAGAAATGACGCCAATTGGCGTCTTTCGCATATAATGAACAAACCAATTACCGCATGTCCTTCACCAAATGATTAATGTCATCCGCAGAGAACGTGTTAAGATAATTGCTAATTCTTCTCTCCTCATAACATGCCCGGTTTGGTCATATTTATATGGTTTAGCTAAGTCTATTTTCTCTCATCTTATCCACGATTGCGCTACACCTATATTACCTCTTATATACTCGTTCCTTATCCTATCTTCTCTAGTCAATTCACTCATCCATCTAAGTATTTTCATCTCTGTTACACACATTCTCTACACTATTTTCTTGTCAATCGCCCAACAAATTGAACCATACATCATAGCTGGCCTCACTATAGTCTTGTAAAATTTACCTTTCAGCCTTATTGGAATTCTTTTATCGCATAAGACGCCAGACGCTTTTCTCCACTTCAACCACCCGCACTTAATCCTGTGTCTTACATCATCGTCAATACCACCGCTCTTTTGAACAACTGACTCTAAATACATAAATTTTTTCACCTCTCCAATCACGTCCTCGTCTATTGTCACTGATCTCCTTGTTTCACCTACCTCGTGTTTTCCTTTGTTAACTCTCTTAAAAAAATTTTATCGAAAATAAAAATATCTCTTTTAAAAAGTACCTAGCTAATCTATCAACAAAAAATGGTATCCTTTGGAAAGCAACCAAGCAAGCATTCCAATATAAAGTAATTAACGCACCTATTACAAAACCTGATGGAAGTTTAGCCACGTCAGACTCTGAGAAAGTTTATTTATTTAAAGAATATCTTTCCAATGTTTTTCAACCCCGCCTAGATATTACTCCAGACAACATAAATATGATACTTGGTTATCTTGACTCGCTATCACCATTTACTCTTCCAGTTAAACATTTTACGCCAAATTATATTAAATTTACCATTCAAAAATAGTCACCAGGTTTCGATTTAATTTCAGCAGAAGTAGTTCGATGTCTACCTAAACGATCATTCATCCTACTCACCCATATATTTAATGACATATAGAGACTTTCCTACTTTCCGCTCCTCTGGAAGTTCTCCAAAATCATCTTAATTACAAAACTAAATAAGCCACTTGACTCGTTAACATCTTACATCATGCCAATTAGTTTATTATCATTTTTTGACAAAATTCTAGAAAAGTTTATCCTTTAAACGCATACTTCCTTTTATTAATGAAAATAAAATTTTACCTGACTACCAATTTGGATTTCGTACTAATCACTCAACTATCCACCAAGTATATTTCGGAACTCCTTTTCTCATTATTGACCACTCTCGGTACTCTGTCATACGCTTT
This sequence comes from Daktulosphaira vitifoliae, assembly GCF_025091365.1. Lineage (NCBI taxonomy): Eukaryota > Metazoa > Arthropoda > Insecta > Hemiptera > Phylloxeridae > Daktulosphaira > Daktulosphaira vitifoliae. The sequence continues at coordinate 6,684,186 of NW_026099573.1, read as the reverse complement.
CTCCAAATCTATAAATACTATACATATCTTTTTCTACTTTTCCCTAAACTTTTCTTTTAGTTGCCTCACACAAAATACTGACTCCATTGTTGATTTAGCAGTTATAAATCCAAACTATTTTTAGATATCGATGTCTCATTTCTTATTCTCTTATCTATTACATTTTTCAAATTTTCATACTATGACTGATAAGCTTTATGCCTCTATAATTTCCACACTCCTGTATGTCACCTTTACCTTTAAATATTGGCACTACAATACTATTCATTTGGAATTTTCGCTTCTAATAAGATTTTATTTAAAATTTCCTTCGAATACCTTATGCCAACGCTGCCTAATATTTTCTATACTTCTGCTGGCACTTCATTTGGTCTTACTGCTTTATTCTTTTTCATTGATGCTGTTTCGTTGATGATATTTTATTTAATAAAATAAATACAACATTTATTAAAAACAGAAACAATATTTATTATATGTATTTCCACAACTATATATTAATAATAATATGTAAGGTATGCTACTTGCTGTGTATATGTATATATGTGATAACCTTATCAAACATGTTCTTTTTTTTTTTTTTTTAAATATTATTACTTAATTCTACTGTACAACATTTACTTAAGTTTATTAAACAATATTTACTTAATTTTATTTAACAACATTTACGTAAGTCTATAGTCTCTTAAATATGCAGGTTTTTTACTTACTCTTGTAGGTTTTATTTTTTTAGTTATATCATTCTTTTCACCCCTTTTTCCTTTTTCTAAATTAACACCAATACTAGTCCTATCATTCCTCTCGCTTTCTTCTGTCTCTCCACACTCACTCTTACCTTGAACTAATCTCAACCATTTCATATTTCTTTTAAGTATTGTACCATTTGGTAGTTTTACTTTTAAACTCCTAGGTGTATCAGCTTCCCCCATATTTAATGCTTTATTCCAACTACCATTATATAAAACAAATAATTCCTTAGAATTTTTTATTGAATTATAATCCCTTTCTTTAGCTGTTTTATCATAATAATACTTTTGTTTTTCTTGCTTTTTTATTAATAATTTGTATATCGACTCTGAATCNATCCCTTTCTTTAGCTGTTTTATCATAATAATACATTTGTTTTTCTTGCTTTTTTATTAATAATTTGTATATCGACTCTGAATCATATATTTCAGGTTTCAACAATTCTATACAAATTGGTACTCTAGTCTTTAATCTCCTATTAAACATAAGTTGAGCTGGTGATAAGTTAAGACCTTCTAATGGACTATTTCTATATTCCAATATACTATACCATAATTTTTTCTCATGATATTCAATTTTTTTAAACATCTTTTTAAAAATTCCTACACTTTTTTCTACTAAGCCATTGCTTTGGCTATTTTTGGGACTTATACGTATATGTTTAATATCATTACTTGTACAAAAAAATTTAAATTCATGTGCATTGAAAGGCACATTGTCTGAGATTATTTCATTGGGTATACCAAATTGAGAGAGTAGTTTTTCTAATTCCCTTATTACTACATTGATACTCTTTGATGGAACTTTAATTGCTTCAAACCATTTTGAATAATAATCAATTACCAATAAATAAACTTTTCCAGCTATTTCAGCATGATCTACACCTACTTTAAAATATGGATGTAATGCTAGTTCATGAGACATTAGAGGTTCCTTTATATTAGCTCTCTTATACTTGTTACAAGGTATACAGTTAGACAGAAAATTTTTAAAATCATTTACCATATAAGGCCAATAAACTACTTCTTTTGCTTTAGCAANTTTTTTTAAATCATTTACCATATAAGGCCAATAAACTACTTCTTTTGCTTTAGCAATTGTTTTAGTTAAACCCATGTGATCTGAATGTAACTTAATCATTACATCTTTTCTAAGTGCTTTTGGAACTATTATACAATCATTAAAAAAAATTTACTCATCACTAACACTGCCGTGCTAAACGAAAACAGGATAACTCCATTCAACATGATTTTTCAGGAACACAAAAAAATATTTTTAACAGTAAATCAAGATACCCTTTTTTCCCAATGTATGAACATAAGTCAAATATGGTAACTCCATTATTTTTTATGTGGTATACCAAGTTTTTGCTTAGTATTTGGATTTACCGTGTTTTCACTTACAAAACATCAAATATATTGAACTTACCGTTACGCTTCGATGCAAATCTGTAGATAGTGTTTAATTTTAAAAAATTGATGGATAATTGCAAAAGCAACATCAACTTCTATTAAAATAAAATACAAAACCCATAATTATCATACAAAAATAGTATATTTTTCAATATGGTAGCCATTTGCGTATAGAAGATAGATCGTCGGGACAAATTTTTTTTTTTCATTTT
>NW_026099573.1:6673062-6680978 GCF_025091365.1 Daktulosphaira vitifoliae | reverse complement strand
AAAAAAAAAAAAAAAAACACATCATAGTAAAATTAATACCTTCTCCGCTTCGCATCGAAGCTAAAATTTTTTTTAATTTTGGAGTTATCCTGTTTTTGCTTAGCACGGCAGAATAGTAATAAAATCTTTTTCTTTAACAAGTTTGCCTATTTCTGCATTATTTGACAAATCTAGTGATTTGGTATCCCACCCATTATAATATAATTCTAAAATTTTTGCTAAACAAGGGTCTTCCTTTGTCTTTAATTTTATTAATTTTTGTTTCTCAGGTGACACTAATAATACATTTTCAGGTGATAAGATAACTTCGTGAACTAATTCATTGCACTCATTTTCAAATATAAGTTCATCATCTAAATATAACCTAGATAACGGGTCTGCTAATAAATTTTTTTTTCCCGGCACAAACAATAGTTCTATGTCATATTTTAACAACCCAAGTTTAAATCTCTGTAACCTAGCTGTTATTTCATTTATCTCTTTCTTAAAAATTGTAATTAAAGGCTGATGATCTGTATACATAATTATTTTATGCCCGTATACCATTTGATGAAATCTATGACAAGCAAAATATATAGCCAACATTTCTTTCTCTATTTGAGCATAGTTTATCTCTGTCTTACTCAAACATCTAGAAGCATATGCTACAGGTTTATTGTCTTGTAAGAGACAACACCCAATACCCTCCTTACTAGCATCACAATAAATTATTATTTGTTTACTTGCATCGAATAAAGATAATACAGGTGGATTACAAATACATTCCTTAAATTTCAGCCATGCCTCTTTTTCATCACTTTCCCATTTCCAATCACTTTTTTTTTTTTTATTAAAGTTCTTAAAAGGCTGGTTATTTTTGCTAGATTTGGGATAAATTCAGTTAGATAACTCCCTAGTCCTAACGCTTGTTGTACCTCTGAGACATTTTTTGGTTCTCTCCTTCTACTTATTGCCTCTGTTAACATTGGATCTGGCAATACACCCATTTCACTAAAAATCATACCCATATACTTCACACTTTTTTCCATATACTGAATTTTATCAGAATTAAACTTTATTCCCCACTTAATAGCTCTATCCACTACTTTAGCTAGCACATCTCTATGTTCTTGTTCAGTTTTTGTTGCAATTATTAAATCATCAAAATAGACAGTCACCTCATCAATACCTTCAAATGCAACCATTGCCATTTTCTGAAACACTTCTGGTGCTGTTATTACCCCAAAAGGTAATCTCAAAAATCTGTACCTACCAAAAGGTGTTATAAACGTGCATAAATCTGCTGACTCATCGTCCAACTCAATATGGTAAAATGCCTCTTTCATATCCATTACAGTAAACCATTTCTTCCCTACCAAGTTATTTTTTATATCATCTCTCGTTGGTATATAAGAACGTTCTCTTTTAATGGCTTGATTTAAAAATTTAGGATCTAAACATATTCTTAAATTACCATTTTTTTTCTCTGCTATTACTAAATTATTTACCCAGTCTGTTGGATTATCAATTTTTTGTATAACACCACTTTTCTCTACGTTTTCTAATGTAGTTTTTAACCTTGCCTTTATAACATTAGGAACCCTTCTCGGAGGTCTTACAACTGGCACACATTCTTTCCTTAGTGTAATCTTATATTTAAATGGAAGTTTTCCTAGTCCTTCAAATATATTTTTGTTCTTTTTCATAAATTTTTCTTTCTCACTATTAGTTACCATATCAACAACCTGTACTAACAAACCTAACTGTTTACATGTATCTCTACCCAATAACGGTCTGATGTTATCATTTTCAATAACTATAAATTCAATATCGACACTGTTCCCATCCATACTGCACCTCAATTTAATTTTACCTCTGACCTTCAACCAGNTAATATAATTTTACCTCTGACCTTCAACCAGAAACCACCATACGCCTGAACTTTTATATCATGATTACTTATATTATTAACATCTATTTTTAATGTATTTACATAATTAAATGGTATAACATTAANAATATTAACATCATAATTAAATGGTATAACATTAATATCAGAACCAGAGTCTAATTTAAAACTTATGTTAATATTATTAATACAAATATTTTTTTTCCAAACATTATCATTATTACTGTTGATATTATCAATTAAAAATATTTCATCAATTTTCTTATTACAATAACTGGAATCAGTCTTACCCTTTTTACAGCCAATCTTAAAATGACCCATGACACCACAATTAATGCATTTCTTGTTAAATGCTGGGCACTGCCTTGCCCCATGTTTGTAACCACATTTTTTACAATCATATTCTTTTGCTTTTTGTAGTTGCTTGATCTGATTACTTGTTGATTGTTCATTTTGTTGTTCATAAGCACATTTGAACGTTTTGTTCTTAGTCGAATAATTAAGGTTCTTCAATTTTTCATTTTTGCATTTTACTAGGTCAACAGACTTATAATCATCTTTGTTCATCATTACTTGATTTAGCATTGCTGTTTCAGTTGCTCTACAATGATCAACTATTTTATCAAGAGTCGTGTCAGGTGTTCTCAGCAACCTTTCTTGTAATTTTAAATCACATACTCCAAGGACAACTCTTACTTTTAAAAGATTATCTTCTTGATCACCAAATTCACACTTTTTAGCCATTTTTTTAAGTTCAATGAAGAACTTGTCAAAAGGTTCTCCTTCAGCTTGTTGTCGTTTAAAGAATTTAAACTGTTCAGCTATAATACTTTTTTTTGGCTCAACATACTTTTGAAGCTCATCAAATATTGATTGAACAGTCTCCTGTTTCAAGTCAAACGCTTCAACTACTGAATAAGCTTCTTCATCCAAGCCACTTTTCAAGTGAGCTACTTTCACTTTTTCATTCTTCTTATTAAGTTCATTAGCATCGAGATAATTAAAAAATTGTCTTTTGAAATTATTAAATTCATTATACAACGATTCCGCAGTACCAAAATTTAATTTTGGCAGTTTTACTGAGGCCATTGTTTTTATCCGATTTAATCGATAATATATATATTTCTCCTCAGTTGAAGTCAAATCCTACCAACTGCGCCATGTTTCGTTGTTGATATTTTATTTAATAAAATAAATACATTTATTAAAAACAGAAACAATATTTATTATATGTATTTCCACAACTATATATTAATAATAATATGTAAGGTATGCTACTTGTTGTGTATATGTACATATATGATAACCTAATCAAACAGATGCCATAGCCTCACATACCTCTTTCTCACTAATTAAATCTATCAGTTCCTCATTCCACGAGATATTCTCTTATGTCTCTCTTGGGTACTCCTCAGTAATTCAGTAATTTTTCAATATACTCTTTCCACCTCTTTGCACATCAAGTGGTGATGTCCCTACATCGTTGGCACTACAAGCGTTAAGTAGACCTGTACACATGACTGGTGAAACAGCTGGTATCAAACACTTTATTCCTTAAACTTTCTCCGTTTTTAACTACTTTATTCTCTCTCACCTGTTGTCTCCGCGTACATCCGAGATGTGACAATTCACTTAAGTTTTGTTCAGGACACCTGATATTATTTGATAAAAATTTTGCGTCGGCTGTTGACCCGACGCAACCTCATTAGTCGCCTCTTACGACTGTCAGAGGGGCCGTGGAAGTATTCTTAGCCCCTATCGAAGTGCGTTTTATTCACACAATTGATATAATAATCACACAATTGAAATAAAGTACACTGAATTGTATGTTAAGACAATTAACACCAAAAGATGATACGTTGACGTGTGTTTATGCTGTCCATGCGGCTCTTGCTGAACTTTGTACCGTAGCGTATCCCAAACGACGTAGGTCAGTCAAACTTCAATATACACGTAGTAAAGGTGACACAGGTCGTCGAACTGTGTTAAACATTAATATATTAAATAAATAATTTATTATAATTAGTTAATTCATATTTTAGTTACGTACGAAGTTGAGAATGTTTTAATTTTACTATGTGTTTTTTTTCTTTTATGTCTGTCGTCACTATTTCTCAGCTCTCATTGGACCGATTATTTCAACAATATATCAAAAAATCACATTGTATGTTGTTGAAGACATTGCCATTAAAAATTTAAAAAATTTCCTTTTTACCTGTAAATGGAGAAAATTCCTAAAAAAATTACAATTATTAAAATCGTTAAATTTTGAGTTTTTTTTTTTTTTGAAAACTACCATAACTTTATCAAAAATGAAGGAGTCAAAATAATTTTATATAGAAACCTTAGGTATTTCCTTTTCATTTTATAAATAAATTTTCAAAACATGACTTTTACCTGCTTACGAGAGGATTATTTTATTAATATATCTTCTTCTTCTTTATCCTCGCCTTAATCCCAATTACTTGGGGTTAGCCATCATTATCCTAAACTTCCTAATATATAATATATTTATTGGTGATAAAATTTTATGCAATCCATAAACAGTTTACTTACATTGAACACGAAAATTACTTTATAGTAAATGTATGCAGGATTTAAAAAAACTTGGAGAAATCAAAGACGATGAAGATTTTCCTTTCCCAATCGTATCGGATTGTAACCGTATGTTATCAATATATTTGAGTGTTCTAGATCAAAAGTGTGTTGATCAAGATGGTATTCCGGTACCATGCAGAGCAACTTTTATATTCGCACCTGATTTAAGCATTCAACTGATGCATTTTTATCCTCAAACCACTGGCCGTAATATCGAGTAATACTTTTTGCTAATATTAAGTTAGTCATACAAAGCTATATTAATTGAAGTATATTAAATGAGAAAAGGTCATGTTAAAAATTAACTTTGATTTTAGTACTTCCAATTGTTAAATTTGAATAATTCATGAGATTAACGTTTTATGTACCAAAAAAATTACTCAATAATAGTTTTAAAACTTGGAGTTTATATATTAAAATTTAATATAGAAGTTCGAAATATTTTATTTTTAGGTGTTAATTATATTGATTTCATTTAAATTATTAAATAATTATGTTAAATGATTTTGATGTAACAAATGATTTTACAACAAAAAAATATGATACCATGAAAGTACCAAAAACATATCAACATTGGCGAATTTATTATTTAATACACAATAACTGAACTATAATAACTTGTTTAATACAAACTAAGTGACGTCGAATTTAACCAAAAATAAACTATAAACATTGTCTTACGGATTATTATTTCCTAATAGAACAAAATTATAATTTTGAGGGACATAGAACGTTGGTCATCATTTATTTAATGTTCAGTTTTTTTAAATAATAATTTGAAAATTTTCAGTGAATTGATGAGAACTATAGATGCATTAAAGTTATCTTTCAAATCAAAAGAACGTTTATTGACACCATGTGATTGGAAGGTAAATTTAATAATATATTTTTACTGTAATAAAACGTAGAAATAACTTCTTATGTAGGTTATGGTAAAAATAGAGTATCACTAAACACTACTCACCTTTTTTAAATTTTCAAATATTAATTTATCAAAAAGTTATAATAAAAAAAGTGTATATGTGCGTTTAATAAAAATGATTATATTTCTTAATTATGAGCCTTAGTAGATTTTATAGTATAATTACAAAGTAGTGTGTGTTATTTAAGCTTCGATGCGAAGGTGAGAAGTTATAAATTTTACAATGATGCATTTTACGTTATGAAGCAGCGAATATAAATTACTATTTTTTAATTTAACAGTTTATTCTACAGTAAAATTTGTTTATTATTATTTTTTTTTAATAATAAAACAAATGGTAGAACAGTGGGGACATGATATAGTTGGGTTGGATATAATGATATATTTTACCAATATAACATTTTAACTTCGAGAGAATTTATTTAACATTTGGAAGACAAGTATTTGAAATCATTGTTTAACTTAAGCGTAGTAATTCCAGAATATTTTCAAAATTTAAGTTGTTAAAGATACCTTGGAATGTAAATGTTACTAATTTAAATCCTTCTACGGGATGATAAAGAGTAAGATATAAGAAAAAAAAAATAAAGAAAACTTTGTTTTAATTCATTTTTCCAAAAATATTCCAGTTAAAATTCAATAAATGTCAAATAAATTTGTCTGTCAATGTAAAACAAATTTATTAAATATTTATTTATATATAAAACTTGTAATCAGGATATAAATAAGGAAATAGAAGTTCATTTTGCTTTTGGAATAATCCACCAATTTTTTAAAATTAAATACTGTCTACAGATTTGCATCGAAGCGGTTTTTATGATAGTGATTTTAATCACTGTCAGCTATCATCTAATCTTGTCCTAACTATGTCATGTCCACACTGTACACTGCTTTTTTAACACGCTTATATTAGTTTCACCTGTATGTATGTTTGTATATTTGTTACGTGTTATTTCTCACGTATTCCGTCGTCTATGGCCTTGACTAGACTGTCATAACGCATTCACCCCACCCCGCTAACCATACGATGGCAACAATATTCCTGTATAATTTTATTTTTATTTTAGCTTCGATGCGAAGCTGAGAAGGTATTGGTTTTACTATGATGTGTTTTTTTTTTTTTTTTTTTTTTTTTTTTTTTTTTGTGTCTGTTACCACTTTTTCTCAGCTCTCACCGAACGGATTTCTTTCAACGATACGTCAAAAGATCACAAATTGTATCTAGTCGAAGACATTACCCTCAAAAATTGAAAAAAATCCCCTCGTTCCACGTAAATGGGGGAAACCTCCAAAAAAATTACAAATTAAAAAATCGCTAATTTTCGAAATTTTTTCAAAAATGAACATATCAATATAAATTTTTTTTATATAGATGCTTGATGTCTTTACTTATCATTTGGTATATTTTTTTTGTAAATTTGACCATTTTTCTGCCCACAGGGGGGGATTTAAAATGACAACTTTTTCACAAAAAATTAACTTTTTCAACTTAACTTTTGAAAATGTTCCGGAAGGTCTGACACTTTTATATATATCTTAAATTAAAGCTAATGTAATGTACTTTAATTTGAAAAAGAATATTTGACCTCTGGACTTGTCATCATGGTGAAAACAGCTACCGAATGCTATTTTTTGTGTGAAAATTTTCGATTTTATTATTTATATTATATTTAACTTTATAATGCTATAACTTATTGAAAAGTTTATGGATCCACACAATTTTTTTATGAGAAATAATATTTTTTAATAAACCTTTTTTCATTCGACATACTTTATCTTAATCGAGATATTAATAAGAAACCAGCAGATCAAGTAGCTTTTGGAATAAAACACCAATGTTTTTAAAATTAAACACTATCTAAAGATTTGCATCGAAGCGTTTATTTTTGATAGTGATTTTAATCACTGTCAGATATCATTATACTTGATCCAACTATGCCACGTCACCACTGTGCCGCGACCCCCCTGTGCTGGGTTTTTTATACCCGTACATGCCTGTGTGTCATCAATATTATACATATATATATATATATATATAGAGACAAATTTTAACTGTTATGATAGTCATAATTGACAATAAACACTCCGTGACTGTGACAGCAATGACATAAAAACTAAAAAGTAAAAAATAAAAATAGTTAAAAAAAACTGAAAAACATGCTGTTAAAGCATATCGAACTAAAAAGTTAAGAATAATTTTTAAAATAAGCTTAAGACAATAATGAACGAAAAATACTAGTATTATTGTGAAAAAAGCGTTGGGCGCTCAATATACGAAAAATATGGCACAAAGCACCCACGCTTTTATCACAATAATACTAGTACTTTTCATTCGTTATTGTTTTAAACTTATTTTAAAAATTAATTTGAACTTTTTAGTTCAATATGCTTTAAAAACGTGTTTTTTTAGCTTTTTAAACTATATAAATATTTTAGCTTCGATGCGAAGCTGAGAAGGTATTAATTTTACCATGATGTGTTTATTTTTTTATTTTTTTATTTTTTTTT
>NW_026099573.1:6606555-6672962 GCF_025091365.1 Daktulosphaira vitifoliae | reverse complement strand
TCAGATTAAATCTATACTGGACCCAACTATGCAACATCCCCACTATGCCGCGACCCCACTGTGCTGGGTTTTTTTTAATTTATTGTTTAAGCTGTCTAAAGGTTTTTATTTTTTTTTAATTGCTACATAACATTGTTACTTATTTTAATAACTTAAAAAATACTGTGCAATGGTTTTTTTTGTTTGTATCTCCCATCACTTTTTCTTAGTTACTTTTCTAGACTAATTTTACTAAATCATAAGGTTACAAATCTTATCTAGTTAGAAACATTACTTTCAAAAAATTGAAAATATTTTCATTGTATTTAAAAATCGATGAAATCTTCCAAAAAATTATGATTTTTAAAATTTACAAGTTTTGACATTTAATAAGTTTTAAATCAAATAATCTTTTAAAAAATGAATTAAAACAAAGCGTTTATTATAAATACTTTATTTTTTTCCTTTTTAGTGGCGTACTATGTAGCACATATAAAAATATACTTTACTTCTATAATTTTAATTTAATAGAATTGATTTTAAAACCGTAGAATAAACAAAGTATTGATATTTAAATAGATTAATATAAAAAAAACTAACACAGTAAGGTTGCAGCATGGTGTAGTAGTGGCATATTTAAGGTAAGTATAAATTCTATTTTAATATTGATTAAATTAATTATAATAAAAAAGGTTCAATTAAAATCTATTGATAGTGTTTCATTTTTAAAAGAAGTTATTAAGTTATTTCAAAAAGAACATCAACTCCTATATTTTAATTGTACCCTGATTACAAGTTTTATGGTACATAAGTATAAAAATAAACAACTTTAACTGTCGAAAAAGTAGGGGAACCTTTTCGAAAGGCTCATCTCTACATTTCATAGTTGCTAGATATATTGAATCTAATTAAGTTTACATGCTTTATTATGTTATCTATTACATCCTTAGTGTTAATAGACATTTTTATAATATATAAGTAATAACATATGTATTATTATATAAAAGCATATATGTTTTGTTAATTGTATATGTTAATAGACTTTTAAATATAGGTTTGACAATATACTAACAAATATTTTATTGAATTAAAAATTAAAAAAAAAAATGATTGTTAATGATATTGTTTTTGCCATTATTAAATTAATGAGAAATTTTGCACTGCAATTTTTAGAAATTGATAATTCTTGAATTTTTTTAGCCTACTTCAACTAGTGTTTTATTATCGGAAAAATTATCAAAGTTAGAGATCGATAAATTTTTTCCAACTTCAAAGTTAATTATATTACCATCTGGAAAAGAGTATTATCGTTGCTATGAACAAGTAAAGAAAGCTACTTAAAATTAATCCAATTAAATGTATATAATATTTGTTATTGACTTCTTAGTATGTTAGAATTTTCAATTAATCAGCTTTTTAAATATTATTTTATAAAATAAATAAAACAAAAAATTACATTGTAACTAAGTAATAACTATTTACTAATAATAAACTTTTATTTTTATATTAATCAAACAGCACTACTGTTTTTTTAAATATGTTTAATTATTTTTCAAAATCCAATGAACTTACCAAAAAAGTATAGTAAGTATATTATAGTTTAAGGAAAATTTGAATAAAATATTTAGCTTAATTTCATATGTGCATATGTTTCAATATTATAAGGTTATAGAGATTTTATTTTTAATGTTATAATATTACAAAACGATACCTGTCAACTATTTTATAATAATCTGGTGCGCAAAAGCTAGCCTAAATGATATTAAAAATGTGAACTTCACATCAAATCTTATATGTTTTTATGTATTAATTACTTTGTAGTGATACAACTTCGCGTTAAAAAGTTTAAACATTATATGTATATACTGCAAAGTAGATTGTTTGTGAATATTGGAGTAAGAGAGACAAGGTTTAAAGATTATCATTATATAAGGTACATAAGAGTGTTGATAATAGGATACTCTCGAGTGATGATGTGAAAAAAAGGTGGACAGAGTATTTTGAAAAATTACTGAATTAGGAGTTCGCAAAAGAGACATTAGAGGATATCTCATTGAACGAGGCACTGGTAGATTTAATTAGTAAGAAAGAGGAGGCTGAAACATCAATGAAAAAGAATATAGCAGAAGGATCAGATCAAGTGGCGTAGAAGTTTGGATAATATTAGTCGGTGTTGGCATAAGATGATTGAAGGATCTTTTTAAAAGGAAAATGCCAAAATAATGGAAAAATAGTATTGTGTTGCCGATATTTAATGACAAAGGCTATATACAAGACTACGGAAATTATAGAGATATAAAGCTTATGAGTATAAGGATTTGGAAAAGGTAACAGAGAAAATAATAGAAGACATCATTCACGATGGAACTAGTTTTTTGCGTAAAAACTAATAGAAATGTATAGGGAAAAGAAGAAAAAACTGAGTATGGTATTTATAGATTTGTAGAAAACGTATGATAATGTACTGAGAGAGGTTTTAAAATGGGCTTTAATGACTAAAGGGATCCTAAAAGAGTTTATTAACATTGTAGAGGAAAGGTATGATGGCGGGTCTTGTATGATGTATGGTTCAGGGTTTTGGACGGTCTACAAGAAAGTAGATCAGAGAATGATTGTAGTTTAGATGAGAATGCTCATATGGATGAGTGGAATAACTAGAGAAGATAGGATAAGAAACGAACATATAAGAGGAAATATAGGTATAGCGTGGATAAGTTGAGAAAAAATAGTCATAGATGATTTGGTCATGTTATAAAGAAAGAGGAATCGGAAGCTGTAAGAACAATTATGGAAATTAATTTTGAAGAAAGAAGAGGTAGAGGAAAACTAAAAAAGAGATGGAGGGATATTATTGAATGTAATATTTAATACGGCTAATGCATAGATTAGATTGTGAATGATCGTGTCAAATGGAAGTTAAGATAAGGATGTCAGACCCCAAGAAGTTGGTATAAAAGCGAGAAAAATATGAATCATTTTTAAGGGCATAAATTTAAAAGCCTTTCCTTCCAAGACCCGATTATTAACTTCAGAAAATAATATTTTATTTTTAGAATAAATAAAACAGTTCAATTAAATAGTGTTTAGTATTAAAATTAAAGCTAAAATTATTTAGTTTAAAACAGTTAACTTGGAAAATAAATTAGAAAATATTTGATAAAAAAGGTGAATTTAACTTAAAAATGTTTTAGTTCAGATAGAATTGAAAATTTTTTTTGTAAACACTATAGATAATCAATTCAATTATTATAGCTGTGAAAATTTCACATAAATTCTATTTAAAAACTAATTTTAAATTATAAATAATCAATTAACCCATATTCATGTTAATTAAATCTAGTTTATTCCTTTTAAATAAAACATAGTATCTCTTTGTAATATTCATTTTAATGTTAAAACAATATCAATATTTAATATTAAAATTAGGAATCAATTAACATACCACTAAAAATTTATTCATTTGAATCTTTCGAATATGAGAAACTGTATGTAATACATTCGTTTACACCAATTAAACGGGAGGTATAAAATGCATATCTCTCGTTAACTGATATAATACGGGTGATATGAGAGTAATCTTGCAAAGATAGCCAAGAGTTGTTCGTCAGTCAATATCTATTTATATTGATACAAGAAATATAAGTAAAGTAAAACAATCAAAGGTGTAATTAATTTTACATTAACGATTAAATGTAAACTTAATTTAAAAAGTTTATTTGACAATCACACAGAAGAAAAGTCAAACTTTTTTACATAGGAATGTTTCATTAAAAATTAATCTTTTAATATCGGTATTTATATATTTCTCTGTGGATAGGGGATAAGAATACTTCCTCGGCCCCTCTGCCCATCAGGTTTTGTAATAGGTGGGTTAATTACTTTATATTGGAATGCTTGCTTGGTTGCTTTCCAAAGGATACAATTTTTTTTTGATAGATTAGCTAGGTACTTTTTAAAAGAGATATTTTTATTTTCGATAAAATTTTTTTAAGAGAGTTAACAAAGGAAAACACGAGGTAGGTGAAACAAGGAGATCAGTGACAATAGACGAGGACGTGATTGGAGAGGTGAAAAAATTTATGTATTTAGAGTCAGTTGTTCAAAAGAGCGGTGGTATTGACGATGATGTAAGACACAGGATTAAGTGCGGGTGGTTGAAGTGGAGAAAAGCGACTGGCGTCTTATGCGATAAAAGAATTCCAATAAGGCTGAAAGGTAAATTTTACAAGACTATAGTGAGGCCAGCTATGATGTATGGTTCAATTTGTTGGGCGATTGACAAGAAAATAGTGTAGAGAATGTGTGTAACAGAGATGAAAATACTTAGATGGATGAGTGAATTGACTAGAGAAGATAGGATAAGGAACGAGTATATAAGAGGTAATATAGGTGTAGCGCAATAGTAGATAAGATGAGAGAAAATAGACTTAGCTAAACCATATAAATATGACCAAACCGGGCATGTTATGACGAGAGAAGAATCGAAGCTGTAAGAACAGTTATAGAAATGAATGTTGAAGGAAGAAGAAGTAGAAGAAGACTAAAAAAGAGATGGAGGGATGCTATTGAATGCGATATAAGGACAGCTGATGTGAGCGTAGATGATGCGGGAGTACGTGTCAAGTGGAAGTTTAGGATAAGGGTGACCGACCCTAAGTAGTTGGGCTTAAGGCGAGAAAGAAGGAGAAGTAGAATATAAGACAAATATTTTTATATTCAAATAGTAAGAAATGTCACTATAGTGACTATATGTTATTTCCTCGCATCGATTTTATTAGTATTTTATTAATATTGTATTACATCAAATTCTTTCAAAATAAAAATATTAGAAAATTATATATAAAGAAACAGTACTTTTTGTGTATTATTAAGATTTTCCTGTATTTTTTATATTAACAATAATTTGATCATTTTTTATTTACTCAAAATTCACAATATTAATATTTTTAAATCCTTATGATATTATCCAAATTGAATAGTTTATTAAAATTAAACCAAAAATGTTATACTTGAAAGCTCGAATTCATTCAGAAAATAACACCTAAATTTAACTACAACTATTGAAAATGTGAGTTAAAACTAATAAAATAAATTCAAATTTTTCACAAGTCCTATTAAACATTATAAAATCAAATTAGGAAAATTAAAAAATAAGTGAAAATTTATATTTTTAATAATGATTTTACTGTGTAATTATCACTTAATTGATAATTAGTAATTATCTTAACATTTAATACCTCTTTAATACTTATTTTAAAATAAAATAAAATACAAGAACCAGAATTTCAACATAAATACAGCATCATTTTGAAGACTGTGACTACTTTCACCATAAAGACAAGTTAAGAGGTCAATTTTTATTTTTCAAAAATAAAGTATATTATGTAAGCTTTAATTTAAGGTGTATATACTCGTATAAGTGTCAGTATTTTTGGAATATTTTCAAAACTTAAGTTGAAAAGTTAAATTTTTGTGCAGAAGTTGCTATTTTGAATCCTACCCTATGGGCTGGTATTTCCAAAAAATTTATATCAAATGAAAGGCAAATATCTAACGTTTCAATATAAAAAAAATAGGTTGATGTGTTAATATTTGAAAAAGCTATGCTAATTTTAAAAATTAGCATAGCTTAAAATTGAAAAAATGTCGAAATTTATCGATTTTTTAAATTGTAATTTTTTGGGGGATTTTCTCCATTTACGGGAAACGAGGGAATGTCTTTGAGTAAATACAATTTGTGATTATTTGACATATTGTTCAACAAAATCGGTCTTGTAAGAGCTGAGATTGAGTGGTAACTGACACAAAAAAAAATTAATAAAAAAACACATTTTAGTAAAATTAATACTTTCTCAGCTTCGCATTGAAGCTCAAATATAGAAGTAAATAGATTGTTTTTAATTGTAGGCTAGATAACTTTATCTGTTTAGAATTATTTCTTTTCATTATTTAAATTTTTGAAAAAAATAATCATTATTTTTATAGACAAAAATTTTAAAAGAATTTTGCTGGAATAATTAAAATTGATACTACGAAACAAATGAAGGTTATTAAGTTGAAATAAATTGTAAGGTTTCAGCCAAACAGAGGGCCTACTATTTACCCACTGCCCAAGGGGAGCACTGGACAGTGACCTAGTAGCCGCGCCAAGCAAGATAGTACTTGTTGACGGAGCTACTAGGTTTTGATAAAAACAAAAACAAATATTAATAAAAATGAGGGAAAAGTATAGAGAGAGAAAACAAAGAAGCCATGTATAATATAATAACATTTTTTAATCATTTAATTATTCAAGATTTTTAATATATAAAGGAAAAAAAAATTTAAAAAAAAGAAAAAGAGAGGTGCTAGTTACACAAAATTAAAAATGGGGTAAAAGGGGGTTTTCATGTTATACTTGATTTCTTGAGGAGTGCCGGCCCACCACCGGCCGTAGTTCGCGCCTCACGCCATCATCGACATCTCGACGTTTATTTTAATAAAAAAAAACCCAGCACAGTGGGGTCGCGGCATAGTGGGGACGTTGCATAGTTGGGTCCAGTATAGATTTAATCTGACAGTGATTAAAATCACTATCATAAGAAACGCTTCGATACAAATCTGTAGATAGTGTTTAATTCTAAGAAATTGGTGGATAATTACAAAAGCTACATGATCTGCTATTTCCTTATTAATATCCTGATTAAGATAAAGAATATGTCGAATGAAAAAGGGATTATTAAAAAATATTATTTCTCATAAAAAAATTGTGTTGATTCATACACTTTTCAATGAGTTATAGCATTATAAAGTTAAAAATGTAACCAACCCAACCCAACATCAACTCCTATTTCCTTAATTATATCCAGATTAGTAATTATTTTAATTATATATTATATAATTTTTATAATTAATTATTTTCAAATTATTATTGATTTTTAATATGTTAAAAGTAATCATTTTGAACCTACTTCTTTTTGTTCTTTAAAGTGAAAGTTTTAATAAAAAAAAAATGAATTTATTACCATAACTNACTTTAATGTGAAAGTTTTAATAAAAAAAAAATGAATTTATTACCATAACTTTTAATTCAACTTGCAAGTTTGAAATAGATATTATTAAATAGAAAAAAATGAAGTTGGTAGATTATTTCAAAAACAACAATAACATTTATTCCCTTAATTTTACCCCGATTTATAATTATAATATATGAATACATAATAATTACAGTAATTAAATTGAGTATGAAAGTGGTATTCAATAATATAATATTGTAATTTTTACGGAGATATTATAAAAATAAAAAGGAGTTGTATATTCATATACTTTTAATGCGTATACAAATTTAAAGGAATTTATGCAATACTTTTTAATAAAAAAATTTTGTTACTTATGAATAAATACACTAAACAAAAGGAACTTTCATCAGAAAAAAAATATACTTTTCTAAATAAACTTTTCGTGATGTTTTCAAATGTGTAATTAAACTTTTTCTATTACGTATAAGTTTTAATATTATTACTTATTATTAAAAAATAAGTATTTACATATAAAAAAAAAATAATTAAGAACAAAACAAATTGTATTAAATTAATACTGATTTTGATTTTTAATATGTTAAAGGTAATCATTTTGAACCTATTTTTTATTGTCTTTTAAAGTGAAAGTTTTAATGAAAAATACCTTCTCAGCTTCGCATCGAAGCTAAAAAATGAATTTGCTACCATAACTTATAGTACAACTTGCAAGTTTGAAATTGGCATTATTAAATAGAAAAAAATGAAATTTTTAAGATTAATATGCAATCAGGAAATTTTATAATTACTATTTACAGTACATTTGTCAGAAAAATTCGATTTTTTTACATTTTTATCGTAATAGATAACTGNTAAATATTCGATTTTTTTGCATTTTTATCGTAATAGATAACTGAAATAGAAAGAATAGTAATCATATCCTAATAACTTTTGGTGTTTAAAAAAATTCTGCAATTGAAATATTCAGAACTTAATTAATTTTAATAATTTACTTTAATTAAATGAACCAATCAAACCAAAGTAGTTAAAAAGATTTACTCAATTGAGCATATTATCAAAAATATAATTATAATTGTAAAACTCCATCGTTAACTTCAGGTGAAACTAAAAATCATTTTTTTTTTTAATTTATGATTTATATAGCAACATATTACAAAAAAATTTGGCATATTATAGACTGGTAGTAGTACACACAAATAGAGTTAAAAAATTAATAAATTATAAAGTAAAATTATTGACTTTTGTAGTTGAATACTTTTATCATATAAAATCTAATTCGACAACAAATACTTTAAGAATATTAAAAATTAATGATTTTAATTGTTTGTATGGAAAAAGCTGGTTATGCTACTTTTTATTTGAATAAGGAATATTTTTTTGATTTTTAAGAGTAATAACTTAAACTAATCATTAACTTAAATATCATAAACTTAAATGAATCATTTGACGTATCGTTGAAAAAAGTAGGTCTAGTGAGGGTTGGCAAAATAAATCGTAGCCACAAAAAGAACCACATAGTAAAATAATATTAACATGAATATAGATTTCTTCTCACGAGGGGAGACTATAGTGATAGGATCCTTTATATGTGGTGTACACTCTCTATAATAATGTCGTTATCAGGCGTTGACCGGCATTCGATGAGACCGGTTTGTGTCGCGTGCTTTTTATATTAAAATGTTATACTTCTAATAACTTGTCTATTTAATTTATTAAAATAGTTATTGTAAATTAAGAGTGAAAGGATCCACAACATGGTGTCAGGTGTGAATTTAATTGTCTTAAAACGGTTAATTACGTGCTAAATTAATGTAATTTAAATAATTGTGGTGTTTTTTTAAAAAAAAAAAAAACTGAAAATGTTAGTGTCTTAAAAACAATGGAGTGTAAAATTCCAAAAAACTTAAGTTTAGACGGAAATTTGGCGGTGAATTGAAGAAGATTTTACCAACAATTTGAAATATTCCTCTTAGCATCAGGCAGTTATGAAAAACCAGATGAGGTAAAAATAGCTATTTTGTTAAATGTTGCTGGCGAGAAGTTAGTTGACATTTACAATACATTCACCTTTGACCGGCGAACAAAGAGAACGTATGATAACGTAATAACTTTGTTTAAAAATCATTTCGAACCAAAAAAAAACATTATATTCGAACGATTTAAATTTTATTCTTGTAACCAAGAACCGGACCAGTCCATTGGTGAATATGTCACAAAATTAAGAACATTGGCATCGAGCTGTGAATTCAGTGAAACTGAAAATATGGTTAGAGACAAATTGATTATTGGTATAAATCAGTTGGAAATAAAAGAAAAGCTGTTACACGAATCTGATGTGACATTAGAGAAGGCGATTGATATAGCAAAAAAATGGGTAGCAACCAAAGAACAAATTAATGAAATGTTTAGTGCTACTAGAGAGTTAAACACGCACAGTATAGTAAAAAAACACGCTGATTTCTCTAACAGAAAACAAACTACCGAGGGCCAAGATATTCAAAATAAACGGACTGTTCAAACCAAATGTGAATTAACCTATGATTGTTTTAAATGTGGTCGAAATCATAGTCGGAGAAATTGTCCAGCTTTTAACAAAATATGCACATTTTGTAAACAAAAAAATCATTTCAAAATAGGCTGTAAGCAATATAAAATAAGTCAACGGGAAGAAAAAGAAGAAAAACCAGGTAATGTTGATATTCATGTTTGCGAAACGAATGAAGGCGATGAAGAAAAATATTTTCTGGATTCGGTCTCATGCATGTTAGAAAATGAAACGGAATGGACACAAAGGATAATCATAGAAGGCAAGGAAGTGACATGCAAATTGGATACGGGTTCACAAGCAAATGTAATGGGAGTCGACACATTACACAATGTTTTGCAAAAGGAGTTGAAACTGGAGAAAACTAATATAAAGTTAGTAGTTTATAATAATAACATATTAAGTCCTTGTGGCATAATAGTTTTGGATAGTATAGTAAATAATTTTAAGTGTAAGATAAAATTTGTGATAGTAGATATTAAATGTCGTCCCATACTAGGGTTAAATACTTGTAAAAAATTAAATTTAATTAAGAGAATATCTTGTAAAGAAGTCAATGCGGTAAACGAGGTTCATTTTTTTAGTAAACAAGATTTAATTTCAAACTACCCTAAAGTCTTTAACGGGTTGGGAACTTATCCTGGTAGACCGTATTCAATTAAACTAAAAAAAGATGTTAAACCAATATCTTTCCCAGCTCGTCGAGTAGCAAAGAGTCTACTACCAAAACTAAAAAATACAATAGATGATTTAGTTAAACAAAATGTCATAGTTAAAGTAGATAGTCCAACATCGTGGGTTCATAATATAGTGTTAGTTGAAAAACAAAACGGCGACTTAAGAATTTGCTTGGATCCGAAGTATCTAAATGAGAATATAGTAAAAGACTCTTATCCTATTCCTAATCATGAAGAAATTTTATCTGATTTAAAAAATAAAACTTTTTTCACCGTCTTAGATTTGAAAAGCTCTTTTCATCAAATAAAGCTCGACGAAAAGTCAGCAGACCTTTGTTGTTTCTCAACACCTTTCGGAAGGTATAAATTTATTAGAAGTCCGTTTGGGTTGTCAGTATTGTCTGAAGTATGCCAAAGTAAAAATTCTGAAATTTTTGGAGGTATAGAAGGTGTAAAAGTATATATAGATGACATATATATAGCTGCCGAAAATGAAAAAAAACACGATGAAATACTTAAAGAGGTTTTAGAAAAAGCTATAAAAGCAGGTATAACACTTAATGAAAAAAAATACAGTTCAAACTATCACAGGTAAAAATGTTAGGCTTTATTGTAAGTAAGGCTGGTATTAAAATAGATCCTGATCATTTAAATGCAATCTCTAAACTAGAGATTCCTAAAAATAAAAAACAAGTAATGCGATTTCTAGGTATAGTAAAATATTTCACTAGATTCGTACCAAACATTAGCAATGTTAGCGCACCATTAAGAGAGTTAACAAAAGATAAAATAGAGTGGGAATGGTCAGATAAACAACAAAACTCATTTAATGAAATAAAAAAATTATTAACGTGTTCACCAATTCTTGCACACTTTGATGATAACAAATTAATCGAAGTACAAACTGATGCATCAAAAGATGGCGTAGGAGCAGTTTTATTGCAAGAGGGTTCAGTTGTAGCTTATGCGTCTAAAAGTTTATCTGAAACACAGAAAAGGTACGCTCAAATAGAAAAAGAGTTGCTGGCAATAGTCTTTGCCTGTGAAAAATTCCATTATTTTATTTATGGTAGGCCCATATTATTAAAGACGGATCATAAGCCTTTGGTGTCGATAATAAAAAAAGATTTAAACAAAGTTTCACCTAGACTACAAAGAATGCTTTTAAAAATTGTTATGTATGATATACAATTAGAATATTTGCCCGGTTCAAAAATGTTTATTGCGGATGCGCTCAGTAGAGATTATCTTCATAATGATATTGGTAATAAAAATGTTATCGAGGACGTGTATCATAATATACACGACATAAAAACTGTTTGTCCGATAAGTACTGAAACTTTAAATAGATTAACAGAGGCAATAGATGGTGATCATGAGTATAGAATGATTGTAGAATGTGTAAATAATAATTGGCCCAACAGTAATAGCATACAGGGAGAGATGTCTAGTTTCTACAAAATAAGACAAAATTTGACAGTTGTTAATCGTGTGTTATTCTTTAATAATAAAATAGTCATTCCACGAGCTATGAGGGCATATGTTTTAAATGTTTTACATGAAGGTCATTTTGGTATTAATAAATGTAAATCTAGAGCAAGGGAGTTAATCTACTGGCCTAAAATCGATAATGATATTGAAAAAATTGTAAATAATTGTGAATTATATGATACATTTAAAAGTAACAATAGTAAATTACCGATGTTAATTCATGATATTCCGTGTAGGCCATGGCAGAAAATAGGCACAGACATTTTAGAGTATAAATCAAAGTCATATCTAGTAGTAACTGATTATTTTTCAAAGTGGTTTGAGCTTAGAAAAATTAAAGATAAGTCTGCTAAACAGGTAATAGAAACCTTTATAAATATTTTTTCTATTCATGGTTGCCCGGATGAGATTGTTTCGGACAACATTCCATTTAACAGTCAAGAATTTAAACACTTTTGCACTGAATGGAACATTAAATCAATTTATAGTAGTCCGCATTATCCTAAAAGCAATGGACAGGCAGAAAAGACTGTCAGTACATGTAAAAAAATCTTAAAAAAATCAGAGGAGAAAAAGAGCAATTTAGATATATTTCTGTTGAACTATAGAAACACACCAATAGAGGGTTTGGGGCTATCACCGGCTCAATTGTTGATGTCTCGTAGATTAAAAGATAAGTTACCGGTAGTAAATAATTTATTAGAGCCGTTTAAGTTAAGTTTAAGTCAAATAAAAAATGATCTTTTGAGCAGAAAACAAAAACAAAAAAATTATCATGATAAAAATATCAATTTCATAATATAAATTTTATTTATATACATAAAATCTTAAAGAGTTACAAGTTGGGGATAATGTGTTATTTAAGACAGACTACAACATAAAAAAATGGGTGCGAGGGAAAGTAGTAGATTTAGCCAGTACTCCGAGGTCTTTTATTGTGGCGGGGGAAGATGGAGTGAGGTACCGAAGGACGAGAGAACACTTAATATTAAAACAGGGGGTAATATGGGGAAATGAAAACAAATTATCCTATAATAATAAGAGTATGGAAATAAAAAGTAATGATGAACCTCGGGAACACAAACTTCGTCCTCGTGAAAAGCTATGTCGACCTAAACGGTATACGTAATATTTTAAATTAATATATGTTTAATTTTATGTGTCATGAAATAGTATATGTTTACATGTTTAATTATTATATATCATAACGATTAACATTTAATATTTTATAAGTCTATTTATAATATTATGTATTTTTTTTATATAAAAAAAAATATATTTTTGTTTTTATTGTATATACATTGAAGGGAGGATGTGGTGTACACTCTCTATAATAATGTCGTTATCAGTCGTTGACCGGCATTCGATGAGACCGGTTTGTGTCGCGTGCTTTTTATATTAAAATGTTATACTTCTAATAACTTGTCTATTTAATTTATTAAAATAGTTATTGTAAATTAAGAGTGAAAGGATCCACAACATTATATTTATTGAAATTATTGAATCAAAATGAGATAAATATCAAATGATTTGAAAATTCTATTCTAACTCCAAAAAAAAATGCAAAATATTGAGAACCACAGACGGATTTGAACCTTGTACCCTAAGCGTGAAAGACACAGGTGTTATCCATTCATCAACTGTTCGTTGCTTTCGTCGCATTTTAAAATTAGCTATTTAAGCTAAAAACGGAGGACAAAAAAAAATAAAAGAAAACGTGGTTTTCAAAATAAAAACTATAGACAAAATACGTCTAGTCGTCTCAGTAGTTTGGTTGAAAAAAAAAATCCGTTGTCGCGGCATTCGTAGTGTTCGGTGATTGTGACGC
The DNA here is from genome assembly GCF_025091365.1 of Daktulosphaira vitifoliae. Lineage (NCBI taxonomy): Eukaryota > Metazoa > Arthropoda > Insecta > Hemiptera > Phylloxeridae > Daktulosphaira > Daktulosphaira vitifoliae. Next base: position 6,659,426 of record NW_026099573.1, on the reverse strand, counting down.
CGGTTGGTGGTAGTACCAACTTTGACACGTCCATTGGGGGGAATACAACAATATGGGTATAGGTGCATAGTGTACGGTCAGCTGATGACGATAGGATGACAGATATCGGACCGGTTGACTAGTGGTGGTTATCACATACACAATTATTAAAATACTTTACACCTACCACACAATTGATTATCTTATCAATCTAATTGATAAGATTTATTAAACAAAAACTTGTATAAATTCTGCAACATTACAAAATATTAGAGATAAAGTCTCATAACTTTATATTTATATTACCTATTATATATAGATTATACCTAATGTATATTTAATAAAAAGTTCATGATATTCAAGATACATTACACAACGTAGCCATTATAATTGCTGAAATAATGAAAACTTGCGATTTGCAAGTTCCCACTGCAGTAATTGATTTGTTCATTATTATATTTATTGTATTAATGTATTAAAAATATTTATAATTTTCTTAGATGGAAGATGACTTAAAAAAGATTTTAAAACATTTCAATAATGAGATTAAAAATTTAATACATGTAATAAATGCCAAGAAAAAAGATCAAAATTTTAAGAAACTCAGTAAGAACACTAAAAAATTTAAATTTTTTACACTATGAATAATAATTAAAAACTGAAAAAATATTTAATATTAACACTTAAATTTTATTTATTTTTCTGTAAGGGGAGATAAAGAAAAAGGTTACTTCCCCTATAAAACTATTCATAATTGAAAAAAAATGAAGTAGAAAATAATACGAGATGCAGTAATTTTTTTCAGCAAAAGAAACTTATAACTTCGAGAGAATTTATTTTACATATGGAAGAGAAGTATTTGGGAAATATTTTTGTTTAACTTATACTAAGTAGCATAACCTTTAATTTGGCATGTATTCACAAATTTTCGAGTCTTTGAGAGTGGTTAAAGTCAGTCAAAAATTACTGAAAACAAGGTACAAAAATTATTTATGCCACACTAAACAATGCAATATACAATGATATGTTTAGTGGCTTTCAGTGCATCAGTGAATTAGAAAGGGCGGAGAGTGGAGTGTACACAAATTAATATCTGCTAACCTGTTTGTCGATGTAGCAATTATAACACATATAACGCGCACAAACTTATTATAAATTATCCAAAACAAAAAAATATTAAATTCCGTCAATACGCATTCGGTTAAACAAAAAAATAATTGAACATTGTACAAATATACAAAAATTGAAGTGGCATCTTTTTGTTACGTTACAAATTAACATTATTTTTTTTGCTATTAAATAGTGAAAAGTCTAAATAATATGTTGACTGTTAAATAACCAGTTTTTATTATTTTATTCAATATATTATATATTAGCAATATTAATAATATATGATGCAATATATTAGCAGAAGAGGTAAAATAGAGGACTCCGTTTCCTCACTTAATCCCTCACTCACCGATTAGTGCATATGGAAGGGGTGTGTCTAAATGAGTTTCCAAATTGAAAATATGACAAACATTTTTATGAGGACAATAGCGATACTGTCTGTATATTATTAAAGGTATAGCTAACATTTCTAAGAATTTTATCAACTGCTACTAGACGCTAAAGTAATTAAATTTTCAACATCAACGTTATCGCAATACTATAATTGTTATTGACGTTATTAAAATTCGTTTTATTTTTACATAGCGTTTTATAATTTAAACTATATGCATTCGATTTATATACTGAATAAATGAAATATTTTAAGAATAAGTCATTAAAATAAATAACACATTTTGTAATAGTAAAATATATAATTATTAGTATATTATAAATATAAAATTTTACATTTTTTTTAGAAAAAACAAATTGTAATATTTTATGAACTTCATTGATCCTAACATTATATTCTAACATTTTATTGTGTATTTTCAAATAAATATAAATATTCTCTAGTGTTGGTTGGAAAATTTTCATCAGATTAAATTCTAATCTAATATATACTAGCGCATGTTTTAAGTTTTCGTTTTGTCTTAAACAATCAATGCAATGAGTGGAGCAATTGCCTTGAATTCTGTTTTCGTGAGCATCGTACTCACTATCTCATTTCATAGAACGTCTCTTGGAATTAAGTGTACATGTGATATAGTACAGCATACTTATTATTCGATAAGTCCATTCGTAAGTTGTCATATGGGTACGATTCTGAGTTATACTATACTTTTAGAATTGATAACGAACAATAGTCAAATCCATTACTATTTTTGTTTATTTTGTGTCTTCTATCCACTTAAAAAGCCACAATAACAAATCTCGGACTCTCATTCCGAAATCTTAAAAATAAAGACGAGTCAAGACTTGTCTTTAACTATTTGGTAAGTCAGGATTTTTATATGATCTCAAATTCGGAATGCTATTTGAAGCGGTGTTAAGTTTTCCAGGATTTTGAGTATGTCTAACCCTGTTGAGGGTATAATAACATTTGGTGCAATAATAAAAAAACAACACAAGGTTACGCAGCGATTTTGGCAGGGAGCCATACAGAAAGATACAACAAACGATCAAGAAGAACCAAAATAATAATATTGATACTAAAATTTACCCGTGTCGATGTCTTTCGACGAATCAAAAATCGTGTGTTAATACGGTCGACAAAACGTTATGGGTGTCACGGTATGACAGATAAACACGTTATTATGGCGGGTATTCGGCGCTAGGCATTTGTTGGACTTAACACCACGACGATAACGTGTGAGTGCAACGGCCCCGTTTATAGCGGAGCGGTGCCCGAGAAGGTTCTGGCATTACCGCGGAGTGTCACATGGGTGACAACGCCGTGGCCGTGTCAATCGCATGGCATCCGAAAAACTTCTGCGTGGAACTCTCTATATAATTTTGTTCGAAATAATTTTACAGTTCGATAAAGCTGCATGAGTCATGTGTCGAGTAAATACAATTTAAATTTGTAACATTCAATGCGATATTAAATTTTGACGACAATTAACGACGACATTTTTTATGGTAAATCCTAATAATAATCTTAGAGATATGCTACTTCAAATTTCATACTCGAATTTGAATTATAATACTCCAGCCAGCATTTTCAAACCGTATACGATCGTTTGGTGAAAAAGTACGTATCCTTTTATTGTAGACATTATATTAGGCATACGTAATCTATTTATTTATATTGAGTTCAATAATTCGGCGAAGCAGTGAGCTAACCAATTTTTAATCAATTGTACATTTGAAGCTAAAATGAACTACCGAGAGTTCTTTATCCATCAAAAGAAAGAAATCAGATGGGAAGGTGTAAATATCTTACTGTCGAATACATATTCGTATCTCATTATTATTTGATAGAGCGCTAACCGAAAACGGTTGATAGAAAAAATAATTCAATTTCAGTATGCGATATTCATTTTATGGTATTTCCATCACTTTTAAAATATCTTTCATTGTTAATCGTATATCTCAAAGCAGAAAGAATATTAAGATTATCACATCTTATTTCTTAATACGAAATTCCGTTATCAAAAGCATCATATGCAACGTTACAATTTATTTTTATACTTGTTAAATTATTTATATTAGCAACCCATTTGTGTATTTTGTTTTCTTCCAGTATCTTTTGATGAAAACCTAAAGTACCGTCTATACTAATTTTAACGCTGAAATCAATTTGGCGGCTACACTTTAATTCAAAATTTATAGTGTGTTTATTAGCCTTCGATATGAAAAAGCCTTTATACGACTGATGAGTCATCAGTGGCGCAACTAGAGTTCAAATCTTGGAGGTGCTACAATTATAAGTCGCTCACAAAAACGTGGGGCTCCACCCTTATACCCCCCACACATTCAACTTTACATAATCTCAATTTAATTATTTAAATTTATGCATTTTTCAATAAGTTATAGCAATTTTTAGGAAAAAAGTGAAAAAAATGTCGTAATTTACCAATTTTAAAAATCATAATTTTTTGGGGGATTTCTACGGGAAACTAGAAAAAAATTTTCAATTTTTGAGGGTAATGTCTTAACTAAATACGATTTGTGATCTTTTGCCGTATCATTGAGAAGAATCAGTCCAGTATGTATATTTATATATATTTGTATGTGATATAGGTGATAACAATTATAAAATATGAATTATTATGTATAGTAATAAGAATAACAAGATAAATATAGTAATTAAAACGAATTCACGCTTCTTTTTCCAAATCGGACAGCCAACGGACGGTGTCATCTTCCAATACATGCAAACTTTTTATACCTCCTGGAAAATGGTATGTCGGGCACTCATCTACAAGGTGTTTCATAGTCTGGATCATTCCATCAACTTAACATAATTCTGAGTCTGTTAGTTTCCATTTCTTCATCAGATGGTTTGATCTTCCTTACCCGCAGCGAAAGTGGTTTATTCTCGACCAATACCTCCTTAGTAAGTTAAATCCTGGAAGGTTAAGATCTGGATCCTCAAAAAGTTCGTAATTATAAGGATTTTTTGTACTCCATTCTTTTTTCCACAGTTCTTTAAAGGTAAGGTATGTACCGGGATTATCCGGCTAGCCAGGATTTCGTGATTTCAATCTCAACGGTGATAGATTTTTTATTTCATCATATAGCGGTATTGAAGGAGTTTTAGTGTACTTCTCTCATTCTCACCTTAGGAAGTCTCCTCGCCTGATATGCGGAGGAAGAATATTTGTTAAGACTGGTAGCCAAGGTAGAGGAGTTGATTTTAGTGTCCCAGAGATAATTCTGATTGATCGATTGAGCTGTACGTCTATTTTTGAAACATGGCTGCTGTTTAGCCAAACAGAACAACAGTATTCAGCTGTGGAATAAACCAACGCAAGAGTTGCCGTTCTGAGAGAATTGGTGTTCGCTCCCCAACTAGAACCAGCTGGCTTAGTGATGATATTATTTCGGGTCGATAGTTTCTGAGCTATTCTCTCTAGATGAACTCTGTACGTTAAAGATGGAACCTTGAAGTAGTCCGTTATTTAGGATTCTCCAGCTACTTTGTGAATCATTAATGTGTACCCGGATTCTTCTATTTACTAAGAAATTATTTAGTAACTTGTTTAACTTTGAGCAAGGAATAATTTTACTAAATTTAAGCAGTAGTCTTTCTCGCCATACTGTATCATATGCTGCTGTAAGGTCTACGAAGACCGCAGCGATTTTAATATTCTTTTGAAATCCTGATTCAATGAAGGTGCTAAGTGCTTTAACTTGTTCGCAACATGATCTTTCCGGGCAAAAGCCGGCTTGTTGCTTTGGCAGTACTTTGTCTATTAGAGGGGCAATCCTAATATAAATGAGTCTTTTAAGAAGTTTGTAACAGTTACTCAATAATGAAATTTGACGGTAATGGTTTGCTTCACTTCCCTCTTTCCCAGGTTTATTAAATGCAATAATTTTAACTGTTTTAAAAGAGGTTGGTTCGTTACCTGAACTAATTATTTTGTTATAAACTTTCAAAATATATCCGGAATTAGGAATTCCGGAAAAATTCTGTCGAAGCCGGGAGATTTATTTTTCTTTACACTTGATAACGCGAGTTCCTATTCGCTAGCACTAAATTCTACAGAAAGATTACTAACATTAGATGATGATTTCTTCGCCTTTTTAAGTTTTTTCTTCATAGATTAAGTTAGTATTCGATATGCTTATCAAGTGACTGGCTACTTTATTGGGTGAAAAGGGGTTATTTTTTGGAATTGGAATATTCCACTATCTAGTCTACGAATAAGACTCCACGCTTTACGGCTAGACTGGGTAAAGTCCAAATTTTCAATTTTTGTTCTCAAAATCTCTTCTGTTTTCATTCAGGGCGTTTAATATTTCTTTCTCCAATTCGGGATCACCCGTATATATGGGTGATCCCGATATTATTGAATTCTTCGAAGATTTTCTTACAGTACTCTGACCAGTCGGATATATAATCTTTTCTGTAACCTCTGGGAATGTTCTTCTTTGCGACGGCTATATCGGTCCAGTGAGAGCTGAGAATAAGTAATGACAGACACAAAAAATAATAATAATAAACACATCATGGTAAAATTAATACCTTCTCAGATTGGCATCGAAGCTAAAACTATTACGAACATAAATATCATTATCAACATCTTGTGTCCAAATATCAATAGTTCAGTATGATATATTTATTGTTTACTCAATTAATTGTTACCAGAATATTTGTTTATTGAACCATGATAATACAATGTTTTTGAAATTTGAATTAATGTATAAAATATTGGTACATTATTAATGTAAGCCAATTGGGATTGTTTTTAAAGTAAGGGGCATGGTAGCACACCCTGACCCTCCCCAAATGATGCCCCTGAATCTACACAATATTACTATTTAATTTTATATATTAACTTCAAAATAAGAAAAAATATTACATTCTTACAAAAAAAGGTATTTTTTTAAAAAATAAAGAACTATAAAAAAGTTAATGTTTCGTGACCTATTTTTGTCGATATAATCTATTTAAAGAAACCTTTTTTTACAAAAAACTTTTAGAGATTTTCAAGGATAAGTCAATGATTAATCAATTAATATTCGTTATTATAAGTTAAGTGTTTAATTTTATTACGTATTTATTTTATTTTATTTTATTAATTTTTAGCTTCGATACGAAGCGGAGAAGGTATTAATTTTACTATGATGTGTTTTTTTTTTTTTATGTCTGTTGCCACTTTTTCTCAGCTCTCACTGGACCGATTTCTTTCAAAAATACGTCAAAAGATCACAAATCGTATCTAGTTGAAGACATTACCCTTAAAAATTGAAAAAAATTCCCTCGTTCCCCGCAAATGGGGGAAATATCCAAAAAAATTACAAATTTAAAAATCGCTAATTTTCGAAATTTTTTCACTTTTTTTTCTTAAAACTTCCATAACTTTTTGAAAAATCAACAAATCAACATAATTTTTTTTTATACTAAAACCTTAGATATTTACCTTTCATTTGATATCATTTTTTTGAAAATCTATCACTTAACCTGCTCATTGGGGGGGATTTAAAATGGCAACTTTTTTACAAAAATTAATTTTTTCAACTTAATTTTTGAAAATGTTCCGGAAATACTGCGTCCTTTAAACATATATCAAATTAAAGCTTATTTTATGTACTACAAAATGAAAAAAAAAAATTTGTCCCGACACTTTTTTTTCTACATTTAAACGGCTGCCGTAGTTAAAAAAACACTATTTTTGTGTTAAAATTTTCGATTTTCGATTTTAAATTTTCAACTTAAAAATGCTATAACTTTTTGAAAAATGTATATATCAGCACAAATTTTTTTTTTCTAAATACATTATAAGTACATCTTTCATTTGACATACTTTTTATTAAAATTGGACAATTTCCCCTTATATAGGGGGCGTTCAAAACTTAAAATATTGTAAAAAACATAGATCTTTTTCAACTGAACTTTTGAAAATGTTCCGGAAATACTGCGTCCTTTAAACATATATAAAATTAAAGCTTATTTTATGTACTACAAAATGAAAAAAAAAAATTTGTCCCGACGATCTATCTTCTATACGCAAATGGCTACCATATTGAAAAATATACTATTTTTGTATGATAATTATGGGTTTTGTATTTTATTTTAATAGAAGTTGATGTTGCTTTTGCAATTATCCATCAATTTTTTAAAATTAAACACTATCTACAGATTTGCATCGAAGCGTTTCTTATGATAGTGATTTTAATCACTGTCAGATTAAATCTATACTGGAAACTACTATGCAATGTCTCCACTATGCCGCGACCCCACTGTGCTACCGTTTTTTAATTTTATTTTATTTATTACGTCGACATGAAATTCGCAAACAAATCTACCAATCGTATGTACGTAACTGATACTAAATTAACTTTTAGAAAAATGTATAGATCAACAAAAATTTTCGTTTCTAAATACTTTATATATACATCTTTCGTCCGATATACTTTTTTTTAAAATCGCAAAATTTTCCCTTATTAGGAGAGCGTTTAAAACTTGAAAAAAAAAAAAACTTATAATAAATGGAACTTTTTCAACTAAACTTTTAAAAATATTCCGGTAATACTACATATTATAATCATATTAAATCTTATGTTACGTACTATAAATTAAAAAAAAAATTGCTCTGATGAATTATCTTTTACGAACAAATGGTTTCTGAAGTTAAAGACATACTATTTTTGAGTTAAAATTGAAAAATGTATAGATTATCACAAATTTTTGTTTCTAAATACTTTATACCTCTTTCATACATAAATGCATTATATTTTAAACTTTTTAAATGTGTATAAATTTAAATTTAATTTTAGTGACAATAAGTGTAATTATTAGTAAACTACTACTAAATTATCAATGAAACAGTTTTATTAACTATTTTATTTTATTTCAATTTTTAAGACAAATTTCTAATTTACAACACTATTCATTATCTTTTTTAAATACACGAGGTGTATTTTATGAGATGCATTATAAAAATAATTTATGTGAAAAAAAAAAAAATTTTATTTAACATTTCAGATTTAGATATTCGTCCAGTAAGTATTCAAATATACAGTTACAATCAAAGATTTGTTTTTTATAATAACTATGCAGGGCATTGAAACTATAACATACAAACCTACTACTAAAACATCAATTACATCCAACAAAATATCACTTTTTCAAAAAAAGGATATCTTAAAAGAAAAATGTCAATTAAAAGATCATATGATAGTATTATTAGCAAATGAATTAAAAATGGCTTATGAGAAATGTAAGTGGAATGGTAAATTGCATTTTAAAAATAAAAATTTTTATGATATACATGATTTCAACCGCCAAACGTTGTTTTGGTATTTGCAAGGTGAACGCCATCCAACATTATTTTCAATTCAAGTAAGCTAAAAAATTAAAAATACTTTTAGGTATATATAAAAAAAAAAAATACTCTTTTTATGTATTAAAAAATAACCATAGCTAAAAAACTAAAATTTTCCAATGTTATTAACAATAGTACAAAAAAAAAATATATTAGTCATAAAAATTTGAAAAAAAAAAAAAAAGTTACATTAAAAGATTCGACAATTATAGGAAATATAAAAATATTTTTTTGGATTTGACATAAGTAAATTGTATGAATGTAAGGAGAGTAAATTTTCTTTTATAAAAATCATATAAGTATTATTTTAGTCTTAAAGACTATTTAAAACATCGGTTTATGAAAGTACTTATTTAAAAACATTCCAACCCTGGTTTTATAATTAATTAAATATAATCATTAATGAAAATAGATTTTCTTTTCAGGAGTATGTATGAGTACTAAAGCTTCTTACTTTTTCAGATACATGTGGATCGTTGTTTAAAAAAGACAACGAATAGTTGTGACAAAAACATTGCTATTTTGAATCCAGTTGATTTATGAACAATTCCAAAATATGAGTGAAACTCTCGATTAACTTATAAAATTTCTAATCCACAAATATTTAGTTATGACTTAAGTGTAAATAAAAATTTTAAATTTATATATCTCCTATAAAAATTTATTTAGAATTACCACAAAGTTTATTTTTACTTTTTCCACTCTAATAATAAAAAAAAAAATATATTTTACTAAACAATATATTAAAACTTAACCTTTTGATTTGAAAAAATATATCAGTATGGTACAAAGGAATTCACCACCGAACTCTATCACACTCCTAATAATAGGTTTATAGGATGAGAAAATAAAATTCTGATGCGTTTGCATTGCACTTCCGGCTCTACTGTTGAATGACGACTATGACACAGCTGTCTCTCCTTGTCCGACAGGTCACGAGGAGCCTAGTAACTGCGGGTGACGGGAAGATATGCATTTTTAACTTAACTTACTTTTTGACTTCCTTACGGAAAATCACCGTGACGCTTTATGGCTTTCATTTTTTTTGTTTGCTTATAATAATAGTAAAATAAGTTATTATATGGATGGTGTGTGTGCGCAGTCCTAGTAAATCCATACGATCGTCTGTATGATCGTCATACAAACGGTAACTATTGCGTCTTTACCCACACGTCAAATTAGACCTTACTGCCTTCTACCAGCATAACAGGTAAAATAGGTTTGTTCTTGCCGCATATCAATTTGTGTTGCTCCAACGCTCGTTGACCCTAAAGAATATGTTTTTTAGGCATATCATTGAAGTTGGCGAAAGAACATTTGCAAGTATATATGCCATGTGTATGCGGCCATGATGTTGGTTTTTTTGGCTGCGCACGAGCCTCGAAAAATCTGAAATGTACATGTAATGTGATTTTTCAGAGTCGCCAATGTACAACAGGTCAAAATGATTCTGTTGTTCTTGGTCGGCGACTCTTAGTGGATACGCCGACCACTTTATCTTAACGTCGTCCTGTTCCAAGCTGTACACACTGACAGACACATTTCGTCACTCAAGTACTTTAATTTTGGACGCAGGTGTGGGGAACGTCTACCCCGTAAAATCATACCAGTGTTCCTCGTTAAAATATTTTCGATCAACGCGATATCTGTGGTCTCCCTTTGACGTATCTCATCAAAATGGCCCACTTAAAACAAAACTGATCGATTTTCTGTAAATTGATGATTCCTTTTTTCAGATTAATTTCGGGAGGAATCGGAATATATGATGAACCGACGAGGGGCGTATACTTGTGTATGCTGAGCATAAGACCGTCGATATGCAATAGAGAAAAGCCGCTACACCTCCCCATGTACGTGTTATCTTTGGCGAGCATAACCTCAAAATCTTCATCAAACGCACAACCGATATTCGTATCGGATAGCAATGCCCTGGCCCGTGTCTTGAAGGCACGGTCCTCGGGCGATATATGGTATAAGGCCTCTAATTTGATATTGTACTTGATCGGACGGTTACCGACGAATTCAGAGTCTTGGATATAACGACGCGCAGAAAATCCCGATGACTCGCGAATTTTTCCACGTTCTTCCGATAAAATCAAACGACCCCCGCTCAGAATCAATCTCAATGAAATCGCGGATATTCGTTACAAGGTAAACAAGGTAGCTTTAATAAAACAAAACTAAATTTTTTATTTATAGAAATATTAAAAAAAATTCTAGACTGAATAAATAGTAGCAGTTAGTATCGGCTATGAGGCATCTTAAGGTTACTATAAATATGATAAAAAAATTAACTTAAAACAATAATGAACGAAAAATACTAGTATTATTGTGAAAAAAATCGTCAGGTGCTCAATATACAAAAAATATGGCATAAAGCACCCACGCTTTTTTTCACAATAATACTAGTATTTTTCGTTCATTATTGTTTTAAGTTAATTTTAAAAATTATTTTTAACTTTTTAGTTCGATGTGCTTTAAAAGCGTGTTTTTTAGTTTTTTTAAACTATATTTATTTTTCACTTTTTAGTTTCATGTTATGGCAGTAGTTAATATCAATATCATGGTTGTAACGGGTAACGAGAAATAAGGGTTCGATTCCGGAGAGGGAGTCTAAGAAACGGCTACCCCATCCAAGGAAAGCAGCAGGCGCGTAACGTTGAGGTAGTGACGAAAAATAACGATACGAAAATCATCCTCCGTAATCGGAATGAATACACTACATATCTCTTAATGAGAATAAAGTGTATTAATATATAAGTTTTAATAGTAATTAGAATATATATATATTTAAAGGGACTTAAGTACGTAACGTATCATGCATGAGGTATAGCCGTGTTTATGTGGGCGGGCATGGCGGAGGGAACATTATACACGAGGCATATACGGCAGCAGAGGCGTCGGCTGTAGGAATATATAAATGAATATTAACATATACGTATAAATATTAATATATATATATATTAATATTAGCGGTGGCGGTAGGAATATATAATCTTCGCATAATATCGCGGCACTTTCGCTGGCATCGACGACGCGTTGTCCGGCGGTGTTCCTCGGACGTCAACAGGTTAGCAGCGTTGATAGCGACGGCGCGCGAGTGCGGATCGAATCGTAGACGTTGTCACTTTGACAACGGGAAGAAGACTACGGTATCATTTGCGGCGGAATGTCGTCGGGCGTGCGGCGCTTGCTGGACTTTGCACAGCGGCGTATAACGCGAGGTGTTGGTCAGTCAAATACTCATAATAGGGCGACGGCTGATAAAGGTGGCACGAGTCGTGGGGCATTGTGTATAATGAAACGACGCGGGCCGTGTCAATTACAATAAAAATTTGTTATATATATACATAATTGATGACACGCGCGCGTCTACGGGTTAGAAAATATTGTTGTCTACGAGTGGTGAGCGGGGTGGGGCGAATGCATTACAACAGTATAGTCTCAAGGTCATACACGACGGGATACGCGACATAATAACACGTGCCGCGTGGAGTTACAAACTTACAAACGACAAACAAACAACAAACAACAAACATACACGTGAAACTAATATAAGCGTGTTAAAAACTAAAAAAACAATTAAAAGAAACACAAAAATTAAGTATTTTCTTTTTAAGTGGTAAATTAGGTTAATTGTTATTTTTTTCTAGCGTCTTTGTAGTATAAGCTAATGTCCTAAGATCTGGTTCTATATTGGAAAAGATGGGTAACCATTCTGTTTGAGCTGACCTCACTATGCCTGATATGATGCGCTTGGTATGGTTCAATTGTACATCAACTTTCCTACAATGAGCGCTTCTAGCCCACACAGGTGCACAGTATTCAGCGACGCTGTACACTAAGGCGAGCGCTGTAGTTAGTAGAACACTGATGTGACAACCTCAAATACTAGCTAGTTTAGTCATAATGTTATTGAGTGTCTTCAATTTATTTTTGACGCCTTCCAAGTGTTGATTGTATGTTAGGATTATATCAAATTTCACTTCTAGGTATTTATGGCATTCTTCAGAAGCGATATTTTGTTCGTCTATTTCTACGTGTAGTTATCTGTTTGCCTCCCTATTGTTGAAATGGAAGGTCTTTGCCACAGACTTGCTCAGATTAAGTTAGGAAAGCTATCATTTTCGTTTAAACTTTCATTTAAATTCGATTTTTATAATTAGTTTCAGCTTTATTATTTATGAACCATAAATGACTTGAAAGAGCTTTTTTACCTATGTCACTTATAATCTTATTAATTTTACTGTAATATTTAAGTTGAGTTAATAAATTTTGATCATTTCGAGGAGTTGCACAACAACATGTAAACCAAAAAAACCCAGCACAGGGGAGTCACGGTACAGTAGTGTCGTGGCATAGTTGGATCAAGTATAATAATATCTGACAGTATTAAAATCACTAAAAAAAAAAAACGCTTCGATGTAAATCTTTAGATAGTGTTTAATTTATAGTTATAGCATTATAAAGTTAAAAATGTAAAAAATAAAATCGAGAATTATCACACAATAATAGCATTTGGTAGCCATTTTCACCATGAAGATAAAATAAAGTCCGAATTTTTTTTTTCCATGATAAATTATATTATATTAGCTTTAATTTAAGATAAATATAAAAGTCTCAGACTTTCCGGAACATTTTCAAAAGTTAAGTTGAAAAAATTAATTTTTTGTGAAAAAGTTGTCATTTTAAATCCCTCCTGTGGGCAGGTTAAGGGTCAGATTTATAAAAAAAATATACCAAATGAAAGGTAATGATATCATGCATCTATTTAAAAAAAATTATATTGATTTATTTATTTTTAAAAAATTTATGGCAATTTTAAGTAAAAAATATTGAAAAAATTTCGAAAATTAGCGATTTTTAAATTTGTAATTTTTTTGGAGGTTTCCCCCATTTACAGGGAACGAGGGAAATTTTTTCAATTTTTGAGGGTAATGTCTTCGACTAGATACAATTTGTAATATTTTGACTTATCATTGAAAGAAATCGGTTCAGTGAGAGCTGAAAAAGTGGTAACAGACACAAAAAAAAAAACAAATCATAGTAAAACCAATACCTTCTCAGCTTTGCATCGAAGCTAAAACTCTTGTACATCTTTAAGTTCGTCAGGTGTCAATGTAAAATAAACATACAAATTTTTAAACAGTATATTATTTTAGCCATCCATATAGCTCGATGGATAGCTCCAGGAGATCTAAAACGAGTTTTTCCAAAGAATTCCATTCCAACACAATTAACATAACTCTTTGTAATTATCACATGAATGATTAATTTTTAATTGATTTTCACAAAATTCAATAATATTTTGTACATTTTATGTTATTTTTTTAAACATTTCATCATCTGTAATCATAGTACTATATGAATTTTTATTAATATATGTCCAATTATTTGAAAACCATTTAAATAAAACAATCACTGAACCAGTGGACGCCGACATAAGCTTATCAAAAACTCGACTGATAACTACTTCGTGTATGTGATGTCTGCATGTAAAATTTAAAAAATCCTTAACTAATTTATTTTTTATCAAAGTGCATGCACCGTTTAACCTTCCTGTATAGAAGCTGTAGTGTCAAAACGTATCATAGTTGTGCGATCAACTAAATCCCTGTTTAATAATAATTCGATAGCATCTGTATCTGATTGTCCGTTTGAAATAAATAATCATGGTACACCCAGAAGCTTTGTAAATCCGTCACCAGACACTATTATAGCTAATGTTTTGACAAATTTTTTTTTATCAGATGATACATTTTCCCATCCACATGGACTTTTTTCTGATATAATTTTCCTATCACAAATACAAACCCTGCTTATAGTGTCTTTACTTATTGACACGTCTTTTATTTCTTCACCTGAATTTATTTAAGTCGCTACTAAAATATGTGGCATTTCAGTTAGATACGATAGTTCTATCAATATAGTATACTTATTGCTACTTTCCTGTAGGCTGAAAAATTTTTACATTTGTGAATTCTAGATGAAATATGTAATGTTGCAGAATTTGTACTAATAAATCTTATTACTTAGTTGTGTGTGCATTAGGTGTAATGTATTTCTTGATAGTTGTGTATGTGATAATCTTCACTAGTCAATCGGTCCAATATTGTTGTATTTTCCCCAATAAATTTGTCCAAAGTTGGAGTCACACGATGCCATTATGACTGGATTTTTTTCTTCTCAACTAGATTACTGAGGTGACAAGTTGACTTGTGTGTATATGTTCATGTTTTTAATAGTAAAAAAAATACGTTTCTGGTTTTTTTTCTGCAACTAATTTTTTTGTTGTCCTCCGATTTTTTTTTTTATAAAATAAAACGTCGAGATGTCAATGATGGTGTGAGTCGCAAACTATGGTCGGTGGTGGGCTGGCACTCCTCAAGAAACAATGAATAACGACATAGCGATATAGCGATATAGTGTTAATAGGAGAAAATAGGGAGGAAATTAATCAAAGGCTAGAGGTTATGGATATTAGCTCTTGAAGAAAAGGGTTTCAGAATAAGTAGGAGTAAAACAGAGTATATAGAGTACAAGTTTGATAAAGGAGAACACAAGGTAGATCAAAAAAGGATTTTAAAAGGATTATAAAAAAGTAATTCAACAAATGAAACGCCAAGTAAACGCGATAAATACGAGTAGTGAAGAGTAAAAAAAATGATCACGGTGAAATTCGGTATTGGATTGGTCGGGTTTGGTTAATTTTAATAAATTAAATAATTTTATTGATTTATTTTTACATCTCCCCGAGATGTAAAAATTGTCTATTTATTGAAATAAAAAGAAGTTAAATTTAAAGTAAAAATGTTTAAAAAAAAAAGTAACAATTGCAAAAAATCTACAGGCTTCGCGTAGAAGACGATCGAGCGTCTCGAACCGTGAACCGAAGGCGTTCGCAGTTTTATTCGTACGCGTCCATTATTGAATTTATTAAACAATAAATTGTTAGTTTTTAAAAAAACAACTGCGCGTTATTAGCTATCAAACGTGCACGGGATGGGGCACCGAGCGTCGAACCGGTTAGACGAAAAACGATAGACGCGTACGCGCTAAACATCACCGACGGCAGCGGTGTCGTTATTTTCATAACAAACGCGTACGACAGCAATCTTGTACGGAGATGCCTTTGATGTCGGGAAATACGGTTGCATTGTTGACCGTGGACATGATTAGGAATTCTGAGGTGACGCGATTCTACGGAAAAGAAAAAGTCATATCGTTTTTTACCAAAATCGGGTACGTCAACCGCGAGCTGTTGTGCACGACCGACATGGTAAGGTTAGGTCGACCCGAAAGCCTCCAAACTGCCGGGACTTTTTATTTCCCATTGAAAACGTCAGCGCGAAAACACGCAAAATAGTTATGAACGACAACTGCTTTTAGTCACGTTTGGGGTTAAGGTCGGTTCCGATCTCTCCTCAAAGCTACTGCCACGAGCCCCTCCTTTATCGTCTATACCGCCGCGACGATTCAAGTGAACCGTTTTCAGTAACATCTGATATTGACGGCCCTTCCCCACGCCAAGTGACTGTAGGAAATAGAGCCCGTTTAAAAAAAACAAAAACCGTCACTAACTAGTCTCTTGGCGGTCGGGTGGTAAATTTCCAGAGAAACCAGTGGTGTCCTCAAAAATATATATTTATATCTTAAATATGAATAATATTTAAATAAAAAGTGCTCAACCTCGAATCGAATTTTCCATTCCGCGCGCCGTGAGCGTTTAAAAATTTTCGTTGTAAACTCTGCATTGTCGCCGGCTGTGTTTAAAAGGGTGAAATTTTCCCGGTCGAACTGTCTTGTTCTGAGACGGCAGCGTTCCGGGGGCGCCTTGAGGGTTTCGTCGCCGTCGGAATGTCGGCCGTTTGCAGCCGACCTTTTTTTGTCCACGCACACACACGTTTATAGGGTCACGTTATTAGACTATTTATTTGTTTTATCGTTCCGAGTGCATTTATTGAAAGTTATCGCGCACCATGACGTGTAAAAAGCGATGAGTATCGCGCAACGGAAACCTTCGTATATTGTCGTTGATGTTGACTTTTTATTATTTCCTTCACCTTTTTTTCTTTCTGAACGTATTTTTATTACGCCGCATATACTCTTATGAGGGGGGGAGTGAAAAATATTTTTCTCCGTAACGTGACGGTATAATTTTCACAAGTAACAAAAAATTTGTCTTTCACGCGAGCTTGCCCGCACGAATTATGCACCCGCATCGAGGACACAGCGCGGACAACGCGTATTGCGTTGAAAACGTACCGCCGCCTCTTTTTAGAAGAGTACACCTGAAAACATTTTCGAGTCGTGTATTGTTTGGTAATTTACTTTTTTTTTCATCATTATTTTTCTTATTATTATTATTAATATTATGTATTATTATATATTTTTGTATTTAAAATAAATGTAAAATATATCGACATAATTTATACCGTGTGTTTAATTAATGTGAAAAAAAAACAATAATAAACTGAATGGATATCATTTAGTTTATTATTGTTCTTTTTCTCCTCCGAAGGCGGCAACGATGCCTTTGAGAGCAATAAAAAAATCGATCGTCACGTATCTAAATCTAGAGCGCTATTTTTATTGTGTTGATTTACGTCCACCAGATCGTCGTTTCGACTCGTCTTCACAACGATCTCGATCACGTCCTTAACGTCGGTGTCGGCGATTGACGGTGTTGGCGTTCCGAAAAGATTGTCGCGCAGTCCTCGACTCGTCGACTCGACCGACAAGTGGCGATGAAACAAACACGTTTGATCTGCAACGACGACAATCGACACGCCGCTTTCGCGCGTTTGCCGCAGTTGAAGAATCGTTTCGTCCTCGATTGTCGACCGAACGCAGACGAAAATAGTCGTTCCGGTCCGTACGGTTTTCAACGAAACACCGTATTCGCTTGATACGTCTTCACATTAATCGCGCGCAAACAATACTGTTGTGGAGGGGTTAACCATTAATCATTAAAATGGAGAGGTATTATTATAGGAGCTATTATTATCATAAGGGGTATATCTATAGAAGGTATTATTTTTGGGGGCTCTATAATAAATAAGCTTTGGAAATATGTAGAAAACTATATTTATCGCCTCCCGCGCGAAATGACAAATATCACTTTAACGTGTACGTGAAAGTATTTTTTTGGCCGGGCAAAAAAAAAACACTATCCTAATTGCACATATACACACACTCACTCACTCCTACGATTATACAATTTTGGAAATAACAATACGCGGAGAGTAACGTTGCCCACTAAACGTATACTTATTTTGTTGGTTTTCGACTCGACAGAACAATAAAAAAATAATAAATACAGTGAAGAGTGTTGTATTTTTTTTTATAAAGCTACAAATGGCCGCCGTACACAACTGTTATTACAATCTAATAGAGTTATAAACACGAACATTTAAACTCGAACGACAACGATTCCGAGATGGTAATTGTTGCGCTCGAACTTATTACTTATAAAATAATTACTATAAAATTTTACACTAAACAATATACGGTCTCAAATGACTCGCGAAATAAATGTTAATCTTAAGACATTTGCGAACAAAGTAGAAGCCGATATTAAAAAACAACAACACTATTCTTGTTACTTAATACGTAATTATTATAGTTATTATAGTAGTAATAGTTATAATAATAGTAGTAGTAGTAGTATTGTTGCGTTAACGTTTCGCAATGGCGTTGGAAATAAATTTAGGACAAGAAAAAACGAAGAAAAAAAAAACAACAACAACTCGACATTTAATTTGAATTCCGTCGGGTCTATCCCAGAAGCCTGTACAGGACGTACGGATAGGCGTAGTGGTGTTGTTGTTGCTGTTGCCGTTGCTGCTGCAGCTGCCGAACGGAACGGATCGCGTGGCGACCGCGTCTTGGACCGTCCGCGGTGTACGCTTCGTAGTCGAGTCCGTGACGCTTGACGGCGGCGGTGGTTCGAGGCGACGGTGTTGTCATAATAGTAGTAGTAGTAGTCGTTGTTCCTTCGGTAAATGTTTCCGTCGTCGACCTGTCGTCATGTTGCGTAATAGCAGCGGCAGTAGCCGTAACATCAACACCGGCAACGACGGCGGTAGCGATGACGGTCCGAGAGGCGTTCGGAGTGCTGCTCGCCGCCGCCATCGACGTTCCGGTTGGGCCCGGACGGCGGTCGTATTCGACGGGAATCTGGGGCAAATCGATTTTCTTGTAAACGCGAATCGCCGGCACGTTATCGGCAGTTTGATTTTTCGGCGTGCCAGCAAAGGTCGAAGATCCGGCGACGGTAGTATTAACAACAGTCGCGGTCGCAACGGTGAATGGTACCCGTGAAGGGGGCCGTGTCGTCGCAGACATCTCGGGATCGGTTGGGTCGACAGTGATGGCGCGTACGAGATTTCTTTTGGCGGACCCGACCAGCGGAACGGTGCGGAACGTCGTTTCAACGTTTGGAGAAGCGGTGGTCATTGTACCGGCTAGTATTGTATTAATATCCGGAGATGCAGTAGCAGTAACTGTAGCAGTAGTAGTAGTGATTGCAGTAGCAGTAGTAGTAGTAGTTGCAATAGCAGAAGCACTAGTGGTGGTAACGTTGGTTTTTTTGGCGGTCGTCGTTGTCAATAATAGTGGCGAGAATTTGCTTGCCGCGGAAGTCGACGGTACGCGATTAGCGATCGACACCGTAGCCGCTGTAGAAGTAGACGTACTGGAAGTGGCTGTGGTCGACGACGTGCGATTGGATACGGTAGTGGTAGCAGAAGTAGTAGTAGTAGCAGTAATAGCAGCATGAGCAGTAGTAGTTGTAGTAACAGTAGCAGCAGCAGTAATACTAGCACTAGTAGCAGGAATTGTATTAGTGGTGTTGGTGGTGATGATGGTGGTACTCGACGGAGCGATTGGTTCGATTAACGAGGGTTCTATGCCGTTGGTGTCCAGATCCCGGTCGAATAGCGGTCCGGCGGGTGGCAACACGGCCGTACCGCCATCCGTCGCTCTGGAAACGGACCGGTACGCCTTGTCATCGGCGTCGTTGTAATGGGTCATAGTGGCCATCTCGATGGCGTAGTCTTCGATCGTGTCTGCAACACGTTAAAAAAAACGAATCGTTGCGTTAATTTTATTTCAACACTCGACTTTTACTTTATTTTAATAAATGCACAAAATTGTAAAATTACTACTACTACTATACTATACGTTCAAGTTTCAAAACACAAATGACATTTCGTCGTTGTACCTGCCGTGTCCTGGGTGATTTGAGTTTTAGTCTTGACCGTTTCTTCCGTCGTAATGCGTTTCAGCGGCACTACGTTTCGGACATTAGACGACGATGACGTTCTATTGAGACCCGGACAGCTGAGTGCTTCGACAATTTCAGATCGCTTCTACACAAATAATAATAACAATTATAATAATAATAATGATAATAATTTCTATTCGATGTCGATATCGTAATATAATTAAAAGTCGAACCGAGAACTAAATTACTAACACTACCGACAAGCAAATTAGTAATATATTTGGTATATTAACAATGGCATTGAAATCGAAATTAAATTTCACTCTTTAAATAATCATTAAAAAATAACAATAATGATAGTAATTAAACAACGTTCTAGTTTATAAAACCGTGCAACACTCTCGAGACGGTCGCGCGGCATACCGTGTTTCCTCTGCAAGCCGCGCTTTTCCACACACCACCGGCGCACCGTTTGGTCAGCTCAATCGCGGCCCGTTCGGGCAGAAACGCCACCGTCAGCGTCTCGACCGAATCGGTCATGCAACCGCTGTTGTTGGCGGCCCACGAAGGCACTGAAACATTATCAAACGCGCATAATTAAATCAATCAACTAGTCGGTGAACAGCATAGAAACACAACATGTGTATATAAATATATTATTTGTATATATGTATATTGTATATATACATGTTTTGTATTCCGTTATAGAATGTCGTGTCATAACAATACCTGGTAGTTCGCAGACAAACGACGCCACTTCGGGTCCTCCGCAACGCATGGTGTGCCACTTGAAATTGGCCGCCGGGTCGGTGACGACGCATAGCGGTTCTGGAGAGCGGGGAATCTCTTCTCTAAAGCGTCCGCCGTTGGCCAGGGGCCGGTAATTGCTGCCGGTCAAAAAAAACAAGCCGTGTTTATCCATTTGTCGGCAAGTGGTAAATAGTGGGCGGGATAGATGAGAGGGTTGTGTGGGAGGGAAATAAAAAACCCGTGGGATGCGACGCTCAACACATCATGCACACGGGGTACGTATGTATACGCTTGTCATTTTGCGCGCACGATGACGATAACCGTCCCACAGTCACCGTCGTCGCGCATTTTCAACAAACTCAACTCTACTTACGTCCAGGCAAATTCGCCGGCGTCGCTGTTACGTTTCAAACCAATCCAAACGTTTTCGGCCGCGTCCAGTCGTTTCAGGTGCGTCCGGACCGCTTCGTACTGATCGCTTGTCTCCACTGTAATACATACATACGATAAAAAAAAAAAATATCGAAAACAATTAGAAAAACGACACGACAGTCGGACATTCGAAACGAAACCTCCGAGTCCGACCCGAGCAAACTCGAGAGTTTCGTTTCGGAATCGGACGAGCGCGTTTGCCGCCATTAAAGAGAATCGTATGGTGTCCGCGAACGCGATACGCAGTATTGTTGGTGGCTGCGGCGTCGGCGGGCACATCGGGTTTACGCTCGTCGTCGTCCCTCAGCGGGGCACATTCGAAACCGCAACCGGCGTGCGTGAGTGTGTGTTGACTTTGAACGTCCGAAATCGTGATTGAGAAACAGAAAGAAGTTTCCGTGCCCACGCGTGTCGCATCGAGTGTGAGGTGATGCCGACTCCGAAGAGAGAGATTGAGAGAGTGATTAAGAGAAAGACGTTTCCGGTGTGAAATGATTTTTTGGTCCGTCGGACGACGAGGCCATCACTGGGCGAACCGGCGCAACCAATCGCCGGAGAAAACCGATCGGGGTCGTTTGCGCGATAACCCCATGAGTCGGTTTCGTTGCCATCATTTTCAATGACCCCCCCGTCCGATCTAACAGGAACTGATGACGATATTTTTCATTCCCCCACGACGCCACAGACCACTAAGAAGCGACATGGAATGACGGAAACACGTTCGACAGATAACGTTTTCCCGAGATCGTTGTCGCACCGCTGCCGCCGCCTAATGTAGGAGCGCGAGTTACAACGCGTCGTCGTCGTCTCGACGTACCTGTGGCCAACTGCGCGTGATGAAACTGGCATACGGCGTCCGCTTCGAACCACGTGACCCTGTCCCGGAACAGTCGGTAGAAAACCGGGAATTGGTTTCGCGGCAACAGCCAAGAGTTGACGGTGCTGCCGGTGACGCTGACGCTGACGTTGGCCTGGAACATTCAATAAAACGTGCTTTTCATAAAAAAACGACTCTTTATCGGTCAAAAAAAAAAAAAACCATAGTTATTTTTAAAGAGTTAATTATTTAGCAAATTGTCGTTACCCCACCACCGCTGCACCAACAACACCATAAACACGACCACCGCGAACGCGCTTTCTTGTACGCGCCCGCGTAAATCGAAACGAAAAATTGCGCGCGAGTCCGCTGGAGACGTGGGGTATCGAACGAGCAGAATACGATGCCGCTGTCGTTTGATTCGCGGGTGGCCGGCGGGGAATGGGGTTGATTCGAGAGGAAACTGTAGAATAAAAAAAAAAAAAACCATTCCAGTCGATGCGAGGCAAAAAACTGTACTGTCTACCGCTGCAACGTCTGCGAATCGGATGAAGAATAGTAATAACGACTAGAGTGGCAGCAGCAGTAGTGGTAAAAAATAAAATGGTAATAAAAACGGCAGAGTTAAGATACTGTCGGCGGCTCGAAATGTACGCTACGCACAATAAAACGTGTGTTCGTTTGATTTGTATTTCCAATGGTCGTCGCGTTTGATGTATTCTTTTCGTCGCCATGCGGCCAACATATAGCTCCCGTTTACGGTGGTATACAGCGTTTATGGTCAAGCAATAAAAATGATCGCACGACGTCAATCGATGGAAAAATGCCGTTTTAAATCCTGCGACGACCGTGGCCACCGTTTGTTTGCGCCATTCGATGTGGTTTCGCCGAACCGTCGGACCACCTAAATGGTCCGGCAAACGCTATTAGTGGTTGTTTTTTTTTTCGATTTACACCGCGTTCGAAATCGATCAGTTTACGCATCCTTACGGTATTCGTCGTTACATCGCGTTAGAGTCACGACAAAACGACCGACGCCGGACGAAACTAATTAACCCGTCAGCGTTATTGTTTCACGCGCAAACTTTCGCTCGCGTCTAGTTCCGTTGCAACGACATCATCCGCTCTCCATAAACCGAAGCGTCTCGCCCGACGCGTCCGATCGTCGGGGCGGCGTTCTCTTGTTTCGCGCGAGTAGACTGCAAATTTTTCGCATGCCCGTACCGACGAAAGGAGTAGAGGGCTATCTAACGAAAAAAATGTACAATTAGCAAAATAATGAATCCCTTAAATAAATATATACTTTATTATATATGATAAAGTAAAAAAATATTTTCTTGTATTATTGTAACTTTTCGGTTTTTAATGACTAACTTTTTCCAGTCTAACCGTGTAAACGGAAGAAATGGAATGTGCAAGGTATTCGCGACAAAGATAGTAGAAAATTATTTATCAGTTTGTTTACGCGTAGAGAAGTGTTGGATAATATATGTATATTGTATATATTATACTTTTATCAAAAACTAAAAAAAGTTTCAGTCGTATCCGAGATAATTAAATACGCATCGCTAGATTGTTCATATTCCGACACGCTCGGGTAAAAAAACCCATCACAGGGGGGTCGTGGCACAGTGGTGACGTGGCATAGTTGGATTAAGTATAATGGTATCTGACAGTGATTAAAATCACTATAAAAAAAAAAACGCTTCGATGCAAATCTTTAGTAGTGTTTAATTTTAAAAAATTGGTGGATTATTACAAATGCTACATGATCTGCTATTTTCTTATTGATATCCTAAATGAAAAAGGGATTATTAAAAAATTATATTTCTCATAAAAAAATTGTGTTGATCCATACACTTTTCAATAAGTTATAGCATTATAAAATTAAAAATGATAGTATATGGTATTAAAAAAAAAACTTCAAAAAGAATCTAAAGAAAAACATAAATTATACATTTTTTTACACTTTTATGCTCATGGCGAATTTCAATTTCCGCCCTCGCGTCTTGCAGTAAATAGTAGTAGTCGTCATTTTTTACCATCGCGACACACTGCAGTGTTTGCAGCGATAATGACCGCGGGCGATAAGAAACGCACAACTGATGCCACCTCCTACTCCTATTCGTCCCCGTCATCGTAACCGTTACGCCGTTGCGGGCAGCACGATAAAAGCGGCCCCGGAGACGTTCACACGGTTCGTCCGAATGGGCAACAAATCGAAATCGTTCCATCCGGACGAACCGTCATACGCTTAGCGAGGGGGTATGTTCACGACGGCCTGACGGCGATGAAGCGATTTGATTTCGATTGCCCCCTGTCGATTACCCTCGTTGGGGGGAGGTAATCGACGCGCCGCCGTCGTATCCGTCTGGTGTTTCTTCGGACTGTCATGTACGGCCTGCCGTGGGGCCGGTCAAACGCAACGGTCCGGACGATCTCCGAGCTTTTATTTCAAAACTAATCGATTACCCAACCCCTCCCCCTGGACCGCCGACGAAACCACAACGCGCGCTTTCGAGTCTGCGATGTATTTTTGTTCGTGGTATTCGTTTTGTACCGGCGACGCGACGACAAATGCCGAACACGATAATAACAAGGCGACGTATTCTAATAATTTACCACTACTATAGTAGTATTTATATTACATCTCTCGATTCATAAATCAACTGTTATAGAGTAGTTGATTTATCGTTATTATATTATGTCGAGAAAATTTTGTACTCGATTTCTACATAATACGAACCCATTGGTTTTTTGGTTAGTTAATGTATTAATTACTGAACATTTTATGCAGTATTGTTACAGTACAGTTGATACTTTATTGTTTGTATATACACACATACTGCACAAACTAAAATCTACCACTAAACTAAATATTTATCTATTATCGTTCTTGTATCCATGTTATACAATAATAGTTACGACGTCGACGATGATAACGAGGTGTACTCACCGATGTGGCAGCCGACGGATCGGCCAGTGTCAGCAGCGGCAGCAGTGCGAGAACTACGGCCGTGCAGTACCGGCGGCGGCGAAACGCTCCCATGACAACGGCGATGCTGTACAAACGTGTGCTGACGGCGGGGTCCGCGAAACGACTGTGAACGCGGTCGCGAGTCGGACGGCGGCGACAGCGGACCGTGGAGACGAGACCACCACAAGCGGTGGGCCGGGAGCGAACGGCGCCCGGGCGGCGCTTTGCCTTCGGTGTCCCGCGTCGCGCCGTGCATCGGATAAAACCGCTATTGAAAAATAATATCCACTGAATCCAGTGTTTACACGGTATATAACCTATTGTGTATAGGCGTACTGTATATGACATGGCATATATAGATTGGGTATAGAACCTATATAGGTCATATACAACCTATATACACTGCAGTGTATAGCATTATACTATACGAGTATAATATTGTTTTACTTTTATTTCTTACGGCGCCGTGTATTGTAAAGGAATGAAAAAACTTGCAACAAAAAAAAGTTATTCGCGCGTATGTTATGTTGATTTGCGCGACAACTGCTGCGGTGTTCGATTTTGTACGCGTTATACGACAAACGCCGTTTTCTTCGGAGCGATTATTTCAATAGGTCACGCAGATTCCGCGGTCGACCCGCAATCCCTTCTCTGATGTACCAGGGATCAATACGCGTTTTCGACGGGCGGCGGACGCGAGGGCGAGTGGCGGTGAGGCGTACCCGTTTGGATTGTGTATATGTTCCAGGCGGAATACATACACACTCGTTAATTAGCTCCGATGCGAACCCGAGAAGAAATTAATTATTTTTATCGTGAGGGTCGTATACGCCGTGGTGTCAAACCGCTATTTTTTATTACTCTCGTATGTATTGATATTGTATTCGCTCATAGTGTAAATACGTGTATTAATACAAACATAAATCCATTTGTAGTCGTATTAAAGTAGACCAGCCCGGTTTTCGCCAACTCACCAATACCATGGTTAATAATCGATAGACACGGTATTAAAATAGTAGTAAAATCAAAAAAAAAAAAAATGATAGTATATGGTATTAAAAAAAAAACCCAACACAGTGGTGGCGTGGCATAGATGGATCAAGTATAATGATATCTGACAGTGATTAAAATCAGTATAAAAAAAAAAAACGCTTCAATGCAAATCTTAAGATAATGTTTAATTTTAAAAAAATTGGTGGATTATTCCAAAAGCTACATGATATGCTATTTTCTTATTAATATCCTAATTAAGATAAAGTATGTCGAATGAAAAAGGGATTATTAAAAAATATTATTTCTCATAAAAAAATAATGTTGATCCATACACTTTTCAATATGTCATAGCATTATAAAGTTAAAAATGTAAAAAATAAAATCGATAATTTTCACACAATAATAGCATTTGGTAGCCATTTAAAAAAAAATTATATTACGATAAAAAAAAAAACTTAATTTTCAAAATTTAATTAAAAAATTTTGGTTTGTAAAAAATTATTTTAATTGCAAAATGTTATTTTTAAGACGCAAATCAAAAGCTTTTACTATTAGAAAATTTATTTTAATTAATTTTTCTTGTATTTCTTTGAGCTCATGCACGACTTATATTTATTAGTTTTATGTGTATTTACATTTATATAATCATTTTTCTGAATTGAATTTTTTTATTATTAATATTACAATACATTTAATTATTATGATACGAGTATATACAATTATTCTGAATCTGTTGAACATTGATTTTTCTCCCAACAATCTTTGCATACTGTTTAATATACGCAATGTATTTATTACATGTTTTGTTTTTATTTGTTCCGTATCATCGAGTAGTGGAAATTTTCAATAGATTATTTATTTTTAAAACTTAATTGCACAGTCGGTGGCAGATTCACATAATTCCGATTCCACAATATTATATCAACTATAACATTGCATTTAGAATAAAACGATATTTTGTAGCGTGGGGGTAAATATGACCCATTTCAATTTTGATGAATATTATAAGTCATACATTTTTTTTTTTTAAGGTTTGAAGGTCAATATTACTATAAAAACCATCTTCTAAATTTATATCTATGTACACCTTTTATGCAATATAATCCATCCGTTTTTATTTATGTGGGGGTATGCTATACCCCCACGCGACTGTTTAAGGGTTAATATTATTTTACTGTTTTTTTTTGTGGCTGCGATTTATTTTTCCTATCTTCACATAACCTACTTTTTTCAATGATACGTCATATTATTACAATTCGTATTTAGTTGAGGATATTACCTCAAAAATCGAAAAAAATCCTTTAAGCAAATAAAAAGTAGCTTAACTAGCTTTATCCATACAAACTATAAAAATCAATCATTTATAATAATTTTAAAGTATTTATTGTCGAATTAGATTTGATATGATAAAAGTATTCAACTAAAAAAATAAATAATTTTACTTTGTAATTAATTAATTTTTTAACTCTATTTGTGTGTGCAACTACTAATCTATAATATTCCAAATTTGTTTGTAACATGTTGCTATATAAATCATAAATCTAAAAAAAAATGTTATTTAATTGCATCTGAATTTAACAATGGATTTTTACAATTATAATCAAATATTATAATACTCTCAATTGAGTCGATCTTTTTTTTTATTGTTTTTTTTAGTTAAAGTAAATCATTAAAATTAATTCAGTTCTGCATATTTTAATTGTAGAATCTAACACCAAAAGTTAATTAGAAATGATTACTATGATTTTTATTTTAAGTGACCTATTGCGATAAAAACTTTAAAAAAATCGAGCTTTTCTGATAAATATACTGTAAATAATAATTATAACATTTCCTGACTGCAAATTCATCTTAACAATACCATTTTTTCTATTTAATGATGTCAATTTCATACTTGCAAGTTGAGCTAAAAGTTATAGCAATAAATTCATTATTTTATTTTTATTATAAACTTTCACAAAAAAAAGTAGGTTAAAAATGATGAATCTACCAATTCCTTAAAATTAAACACTATTTACAGATTTGCATCAAA
Source organism: Daktulosphaira vitifoliae (assembly GCF_025091365.1). Taxonomy (NCBI): domain Eukaryota; kingdom Metazoa; phylum Arthropoda; class Insecta; order Hemiptera; family Phylloxeridae; genus Daktulosphaira; species Daktulosphaira vitifoliae. Next base: position 6,631,352 of record NW_026099573.1, on the reverse strand, counting down.
GATGTCAGATATCATCTATACTAGTCCCAACTATGCCACGCTCACAATGTGCCGCGACCCCACTGTGCTACTGTTTTTTAATTCGATGCTTTAATTTTGAAAAATACTTGTGAAAAATTACTCACAATATTACTTTATAAAACAAAATTTCGATTTTTTAGTTAACTTAAGGTTGTTTTGTATAGTTTTTAAGGATATTTTATATTAAGTTAATTTTACAGTTTGGTGGGGTTGTGGTAAATTTTCGTATTTAAAAAAAAATTATAAAACTCTAAAAATATAAAGTAATTTTCTAAAGAATTAATAAAATTGAAATTTTTTAATTTTTAAATAATTAAGTTTTTCTTTTGTTTATTGTTTTTCAAAAAAGAAGACAATTATAATTTTCGCTATGATATTTTTTGTAATTAGTTTTATGATAACCAAAGAATAAATTTTATTGAACTAAAAATAGGATGCATTATTTTTACTATTGGTAATGTTTCATTGGTTTCTTTTATAAGAAACCAACTATAGTCACCTATCATTGCTTCATCCTAGATCGCTTGGTAACAACGTTTTATATAATTTCTTTGTTATTAAAAACGTTCACCATGCTCATCGCTGTCATTTCCACGATTTTCAGGAAAAAATTCTAAGTGTGTACGAAGAAAATATATTTACAATGACATGTTCACCTCTATTTCCGATAAAATTAAAATATATATATGTATCTTTTATACAGAAAATAATAAAATTATAAAAAGTACTGTTTACCTATTTTTGAATAGTTTATCGATAAATCGTCTACTATTTCTCTATAATTTAAAATTTTGATGTTTCCTAAAAAATAATTTACAAACAAACGAAACGAGTTCCATCTTAAAAGACTCGTCTTTTGATAAAGTTAACAAAAAATTTAATTCGTTCATTAGATTTTTGATTTGTGATCCTATGAAAATACCTTCTTTGATTTTTGCATCAGGCAAATGTGGAAACACAGTTTTCAAATAAATAAATGAATTTCCTTTTTTATTTAAAGCTTTAAAAATTTTAAAAAGTCCAAGTTTAGTATGTAAAGGTGTTAGGATTATTCTATTAGTATTAACAAGAGGATTGAATTTGTCATTTTCTTTGTCCACTGTAAAGTTTATTCGATCTGGCCAATACTTTCGTGTGTAATATTTTTAACGTGCTCGACTATCCCTTATTACACAAAAAACACATTTATTTTATGTACCCTGGTTGCAAGCCAGTTACCATTGCAATGACTTTAAGGTCTGCGTGAATTTTCCAATTGTGTTGATTGTAGTTGATTAGAGAAAGTAATATGGCCATTGATACTTTCATATTTACAACATGCGCTAATGGAACTGAAGGTTTGCTGTTTCCTTGGTGCAATAAAACTGCTTTCAGACTTAGTTTATTGCTATCAATAAACAAACGCCATTCGGTAGGATTATATGGCTCACTAAATTCTTTAAACAACCCGTAAATATCGTTACAATAACAAACATTTTTTTAGCTTCGATGCGAAGCTGAGAAGGTATTGGTTTTACTAAGATGTGTTTTTTTTTTTTTTGTGTCTGTTACCACTTTTTCTCAGCTCTCACCGAACCGATTTCTTTTAATGATACGTCAAAAGATCACAAATCGTATCTAGTCGAAGACATTACCCTCAAAAATTGAAAAAAATTCCCTCGTTCCCCGTAAATGGGGGAAACCTCCGAAAAAATTACAAATTTAAAAATCGCTAATTTTCGAAATTTTTTCAATTTTTTTTACTAAAAACTGCCGTAACTTTTTTAAAAATAATCATATCAATATAATTCTTTTTTTTTATAGATGCATGATGTCATTACCTATCATTTGGTATATTTTTTTTATAAATCTGACTTTTTACCTGCCCACAGGGGGGGATTTAAAATGACAACTTTTTTACAAAAAATTAATTTTTTCAACTTAACTTTTGAAAATGTTCCGGAAGGTCTGACACTTTTATATATATCTTAAATTAAAGCTAATGTAATATACTTTATAATAGTAAAAAAAAATTTCGTACTTTATTTTGTCTTCAGGGTGAAATTGGCTACCAAATGCTATTATTGTGTGAAAATTCTCGATTTNTGTCGTACTTTATTTTGTCTTCAGGGTGAAATTGGCTACCAAATGCTATTATTGTGTGAAAATTCTCGATTTTATTTTTTTATTTTTAACTTTATAATGCTATAACATATTGAAAAGTATATGGATCAACATAATATTTTTATGAGAAATAATATTTTTTAATAATCGCTCTTTCATTCGATATACTTTATCTGAATTAGGATATTAATAACGAACTAGCAGATCATGTTGCTTTTGGAATAATCCACCTATTTTTTAAAATTAAACACTATCTAAAGATTTGCATCGAAGCGTTTTTTATGATAGTGATTTTAATCACTGTCAGATATCATTACACTTGATCCAAATATGTCACGTCACCACTGTGCCGCGACCCCCCTGTGCTGGGTTTTTTTTATATAATATTGAGCATATTTCTTACGACTTCTGTAAAATGTAACTTTTACTTGTGATTTTAATAAATTTTGTTCTTGCAATCTTGACACCAATAACTCTGATTTTTCCTTTGAATGTTTTAAATCTCTTATTAAATCATTAAGTTCGGCTTGGGTAAAAAACTTTGGAATTTTTTCAAATTTGAAACTAATGTCAGTCTTACAGTCGACATGATTACTTGATTCAGGAGATTCACTATATTTCTTTTGGGGTAAACAGGATATTTAACTGAGAATAAATATGAAACTGTTTTTGACATGGTATTTACATGTGCACATTCAACTTTTTTATGACGTCCATGTTGCTTTATTTTAGTCAAGCAGAAGTAGCAATCAACTTCGTGACATATTGGCTGTCGACAAATTGTTGGTACATCAATTGATAAGTATTGTCTAAAGCGAATGAAAATTTTTAAGATTTTAGTTGATTTATACATAAATAATGTAAAAAAATCAAAAATATGTATATTATTTACTTTGCGCCTATCATCCACATTGTTAATCCAGTTCTGCATGTGTTACATAAGACATTTGGCGTCCACGATCCACTATATGTTTTCTTCATATACATCTTTGCATGTAATATTGTTAGAAATACAAAATTTCAAACAGCTTCTTTGCTCAACTGATTTTTCCATTGAAAAGTGCGACGAAATAAAAAAAGTTATTTGTTGTTTATAGCTGTCAAAACATAATGATGATGAGATACCGCTCAAAATTATCAGAAACATCAAATAAGGTTGTACCAACTTGAGAAAAAAAATTACCGGATCGGACAACCGTGCGTTGTTCAAATGAGGCATTCCCGGTATATATTGATCATACCCTGTGTACAAATATTCATCTCGGAGATGTCGCAGTGATATCACTTCGAGAAGTGTGATGTTACATTCTAGTGCCTATGTTAGTTGTTGAGAAGTACTGGCGATCCTTAATAACCAGACTTGTGAAGTTTCTGTATACGATGTAACAAAACCGAAATTCATGTGACATTACATTGTGACTTCCTTAGATAATTAAAAAGTACACGCATAGACGATATAGATAAGTCTTAGCCATGTCACAAATACGAGTATTCTAAGCACATCGCAAATTAGTTCACAAAGAGTAATTGAGTGTGTATATGCACAATCAATTGTATAAATATATTTATACAATTACAATTAATTAATTATTCGATACAATTTTTTCTCAGTAAAGTAATACAATTTATTATGTTAATGAGAAGTATAAATAACCAAAGTACATAATTAATTTGTAGTGTGTATCAATAATTTCAGCAACATTATAAATATATAAGGTATAAATTACGCAATAAAACTATTTATATTATTAAATATATTTAAATATATATACACTATATATCATACTTCTAAAGGATTAGAATCTTTATGATAAAACTCGTCTTGTTTGCTTCTGAACATTTCATCAGTGCGTAAGTTTGCATTCATGTCCAAGTATACCATGCGGCTATTGGTAAATGTACCATCTACTGTACATGAATTACATCCACGATAAGCGTTATGACCTTTCACATTTAATAAAAAGGCTTTAGCAGGGGCATCACACACTATATGTTTGATGATAAATTAAAAATTTTTATTGCCAATAGTTAATCCATTTTTAATGATTTTATTGATTTCTATAATGAAAATATTCATTAAATCGAAACTTGAATTAGGTTTTTTGTACTTTCCATGGTATATTCCAACTGGAATAACATGTTTTGATAGATGAGGTATATTTACAACAGATATTAGAATAGGCCAAAAACTTGATTTGGAGAAAGATGTCAAAGGAACGCCATCAACATTAATTCCTAACTCAATTACAATATTACTATTAAAACATTTCATATGTACACCTAACATTTTACATAACATAAACTTGACATCAATGTGAATGTAACTTCCAGGAGGAACACTTACAATAGTATGTTATTTTGCTGTAGGAGTGTGTAATAAGGTTCTAGCATCTTTTGGTAGATTTAAATTTTCAGACCTCAAAATATTTAAAAGAGAGTTAGTAAAATTATGTGATACATTAATCTTAACTACCCATTTTTGAAGTTTTGAATTCAGTGTTTCTGTTTGTACACTTGAGTTTCTACTAATATTTATTTCACATTGATAATTACTAGTAAGTGATGTTTCCACCTCTGTATTACTTGCAACCAAACCACAAGGTAAATTAACTGGTTCCGTTACTGTAGTACCCTTATGACTGGAAATAATTTTGTTTGTCAGTACAATTTCCTGATCATTTTGTTCTTGGCATTTTTCTGAAAACGTCATAACCTGATTGGCAACATCGATTTTTGTACGTCTTAAGAAATATTTTCTAGATAGAAGTTCACAATTTTTTCTTTTTCGATTCTGAAGAATTCAAAAAATGTAAAAAAAACATATAATAAAAAAATCATCCTAGTAAATTCAATATTTTCTCTTGATTTGATACTATAACTAATGGAGTGAGAAAAATTTATTTGATTTATATATTTCAATGTATTTTATATATTAAATAATATTTGTTTTAATTAATGACCGTATTTAACCATTCTTCATTAGGGTTTTTATAATAGACACACATTCTGTTTACTGTTATACCAAAATACAACATATAAATAAATAAAACCATTTAGACCTCTTTAGTTTATTATTTATTTAACTTGTATATTTATACACATAGTAACTAAAATTATAAAAACTATGTCACCGTTCATTATCAAAATTAAAAAAAAAACTGTTCAAACAGAATTTTCTAAAAAAATGTCTAAAATGATAATTATTTTTTTTATTTACATGATTAACTTTTACTTAAGTTAAATATTAATTACTGTTGGTTTTTTTTATTTTCTCGTTCAAAGCGCTGTTCAGCATGGCGGAACCATTCCTTAACTTCTTTTTCAAAGTCTATTTCTTTTGCATTAAATTGTAATAAAGCTGTATCTAAAAATGTTATACAATAAGATCAATTAATAATACTAAACTTTATTATGTATGAGGGCGGACTAAAACAGTTTAGCTTAAAAATATTTTTACGTAAAGGGTATAAATAGTAAAATAACACTTTCAGGCTATTTTTGAACTATAATTTATAACCATAATATATTATAATTATATAATATATTTATAATGGTATAGTATAAAATAATATATTAAGTTATTCCTTTACTTTAATATTTTATGTTAATGTAACTAATAATATTTCTATGAATTTTATAATTGTTGTAAAATAATGTTTTGATCCACTCTATAATATATCGTAATTATCTTATAGATCTATTTACTTTTTATAATATCAATTATTTTTAGGCTATCTAGTCTGTGATTACCCCGACAACCTTTCATTGAATATTTCCTTGCGATGTCTAAAGAAAAAGTTTTGGCAAATACTCTTTGACACATAGTTTTTAATACTGGTTCCCCACTCGATACACATAGTTGCTCTACAAGTAAAATCAATAAAGAATATTATTTAATCTGCAGATTTTGCAGCTAATGTGACTCATAATAATAATAATTATTATTATTATCATTAACCATTTGAAAGATTATGGAAACTAATATTAAAATAAAAATAAAATACCATGGACGTTCAAAGTTAGAATCTGTTTTAAGATTTTCGTCAGCAGCATCCACACTTTCCTTATTTTTGAATGGAAATAATGATAATAAATTTGAGTCGTATGTGTTGTGAACAGGACTACCAATGATTTTTTTTTCAAGAAGTTCTAATTTAGCATCCATTCTTTTAATATATTCTTGTGTTGTTATATGCATTTCAAAATTTTTTTTTACCATTTCATAAGTTTTTTTGGGATAAATTGTTTGAAATGACTGGAGCACATAGGATAGTGCAAGTTTCTGGAGAAATATTAAAGTAAAAACGATACGCAGATTGCAATATACTAGTAAAATTCGTCGTTGTAACAAAAATATATTCTCCACACACATAACAAAATTTTTTGGGGTTATTCTTACCCTTTCATTGACGTTTATTCGAACTCATTTTTATCATTATTAAGAATAAACGTAAAATAGTTGTATGGAATATTTAAATATAACATAAAAAATTTGTCATTTAAAATCCCCCCCTGTGGGCAGAAAAAAGGTCAAATTTACAAAAAAAATATACCAAATGATAAGTAAAGACATCAAACATCTATAAAAAAAAAAAATTATATTGATATGTTCATTTTTGAAAAAGTTACGGCAGTTTTTAGTAAAAAAAATTGAAAAAATTTCGAAAATTAGCGATTTTTAAATTTGTAATTTTTTTGGAGGTTTCCCCCATTTACGGGGAACGAGGGAAATTTTTTCAATTTTGAAGGGTAATGTCTTCGACTAGATACGATTTGTGATCTTTTGACGTATCGTTGAAAGAAATCCGTTCGGTGAGAGCTGAGAAAAAGTGGCAACAGACACAAAAAAAAAAAAACACATCTTAGTTAAACCAATACCTTCTCAGCTTCGCATCGAAGCTAAAATGAATATTTTAAAAGAATATAGAATGCTTTTATGACCAAAATAAATTTATCCGTTTTATTTCAAATGACAAAATGTTTAGTGCTACCAATTAGTGATGAGCAGGGAGGCCAAGGTGAAATTTTTTTTTCGTAATTCAAAATTTCATTTTGAAGCAAACAACCGTAAGTTATTTAAAAAATCGAAATTTTGTTTTGAAAAGTAATATTGTGAGTAACTTTTATTTTTTTCTATATTTTATAAAATTAAAGCGTCGAATTAAAAAAACTCTGATATTAGGAAATTTGTTTTAATTTTTCAATCACGCATAATTTATTCATTTTTTTATCAATATTACAAAATAATATAATTTTTTTTTTGTTATGTATGACAGTATAACATTTTGAAAAAAATGATAGAAATTCATAGGTAAAAATTGTTAAAAATAAAAGTCATAGGGAATTTAATATTGTTTAATTTTATGCAAAAAAAATGAAAATCGATTGAATGTAATTAAATATTTTTAGAAAATAATGAAAACAATTTTTCGTGGTACAAGAAAAACGCTAACTTCGCAATAACTCAAAAACTGTTCTACTTTTTGTATTTTTCATTTTCGGATTCTGTGAACGAATTAGCATAAAAAATTACTATTATGAGTCATATGTCAATTTTGTTGTAAACAAGTGCAATCTTCATAATGATAATCTCGTAATGACATTCTTTTATACAGACTACATTGTATTCGTTAAAGTGAATACAAAAAAAAATACTATATCTAATACTACTACGACGACGAATTTCACAGCGTTTTAACAGAGAGCGACGGCTCCTGATTGTCGTCCGCGTTAATTATCCGCGATTCTGTTATCCAGAGACTCGGCGTGCAAAGCGATAGAACGAGGGCGGCGACACGAACTCCCCACCGTTGCGCAGTAAACGCGCAATGCCTACCCGTACGGGAAAACGAACGCGAAACCGATGGTTTGTTTGAACGTGCGAATCGAATATGTACGGTTCGACGAGTCGGTGACGGGCGTCTCGCATAGGCAACTTAATCGGTACGAGGCCACCAGTTCGGGCGATGCGTAAATCGCATCGGAAACGAGATAAACGGTACCAGGGATTCAGAAGGGGGTTCGTTGGTTTTATCGACGTTGGCTGTCGCCGGGGACGGTGTATCGGACAGAAAACGCATTACGCGGTTACGATCGAAATTCCAACGGGGGATGCGAGGCCTGTCGCACTGCCGACGACGGTGACCGTAGTCGCGTTGTGAGAACAGCGTGAACAAAACACAACGTTATGAAATCGAGGCCCAACGGTTACGGTTATGTATGTATAACCGACCCGACCTTGACGTTTGAAAAAAACGTGGACAGTGGTCGCGCAGCTCGTGCGGGAACAGGAAGACATGTACCTCTCGGCTCGAGTCGGTGTACTCGCCAAAGAAATGCGGCTCGGCCGTCGTTTTTGCAATTTATGCGTGAACTTTACTATCCGTACTCGGTCGACTCTGCGGGGTTTGGCGTAGTCCACAAATTATATACCGCCGATGGTTAGCGCACCGGACGTCTCTCAGGATCGGGTTGAATAAACGACGGAACCCTTATAGTTTTCGACCTACTCACCATTGTGGTAAAAAATGGATTAAAAGAACGCGCGCACATACACACTGCCTGTTTTGGAACCTCTATGCGCGACCCCTATTATATATTTTTGAAAATACCACTAATTAATATGAGTATCACGAATATTACAATATATTATTATTAATATAAAACTACAACTGTAATTTTTTCGCGGCTTTCGATATTGATGTTCGAGCCCGGCGTCGTTTAATTTTCGCTAAATTGCTAGATAGACATTTTTATCCCATCTTGGAAAATCATTCGTCGAATAATAATACAACGTATACGGCGTTTATTTTGAATGTTTAACCGGTTGGTTAAAAACACACACAAATACAAACACATATTCACACGCATATCTGTTACCGGGCAACTCGATCGAGGTCTACAATTAATCATTAAAGATATTTAAAAAAACGTTTAAAAATCTCACTAGGTTTTTTCCGAGCTCGTGATATTCGTGACATATAAAACAACGATACGTTTGATTCGTTATAGTTCACAAGAGAAAAATTTGCGTTTGTTTAATTGAAACGGTGGCGGCGACGACGACTACGGCGGGGCGGGCTTGAAAGGCCTGAACGTACACTGTTCTACACGAATCACACTACAGAGCGGCGGCAGCAGCCGAGGAGAAAATGACCGCAGAGTCAACGACGGCCGTGGTCGACCGACAAGAGACGATTCGAGACGGCGGGCGTGCAAAAACCGTGCATCGAAAAGTCCACGGGAAAGACTTTATCGAACAGAACCGCAAGTACGTGACGTGGTTGGCTTCCGTCAACCGATCGTCGCCGCCAACCGGACGCAAGACGGCCGTGGTACCGCGCGGAGTAAAAGATTATCGGCGGCAACGGCGAGAAGAGACGAACGGCGGACGCGTCGACGAGTCCGAGACGTCGTGGGGGCGCGCCTCTGCGGGAGGTAACGGCGACCCCGCAGTGCGTCACGGAAACGCGTCGACGGCGTACCGCAGCCTGCCGGTGCAGACCGTATTCCCGTACGACGAGGATTCCGTCATGACGGACGCCGTGGTCAGGTACCCGAATCGGACGGTGCCGAAAACCATCGGTTCGACCGGCCGAAAACCCGGTAAAGCGGTAGCCGTGCAGACGGACGGCGGCGGTGGTGGTTGCGGCCTCCCGACCACGAACGCCGCCAACGGATCGCCCGTCAACTTCTGGCGAAACCGACGCGGCAGTTGGGTCTCTCGAGCGCTGGCGGCGGCCACGACGTCCGCCGTTCCACGGTCGACACCGCACAGACCCGGCCAACTGCCCAGGTATTTACGGGTAAGAATAGCCGCTCAAAATTTGCATTCGTTACAACAACAACGGTCGACCGATACCGAACCCGGAGCCGGCGAGAGACGGTCCCTGTTGCCCGACGACGAACGACTGCACCACCTGGCCAACGTCAGACGGCAGTACGTGGAAAAAGTCGAGGAGCTGAACGCTTTGTCCGCCGCCGGGTCGACTGCCGAAACGAAACGCAGACGGAACGAGATCAAATCTTGTCTGGAACGGCTGGAGATCGGTCTCAAACTGTTTTCGAAAAAGAACACCGCGGTCGTATGGAACAAACGGGCGCACGACGGACGACGGAACAACAATCGCGTTCAATGATCGCAATCAATTGTAACGACGATCGATTTAATAAAGTAATCGAGTAAAGTACACAAGTGTGTTGTTTTGATAGATATAAACCGAATTAAAATCGATTAAACACGTACTCGAATTAAAATTGAAAATTATAAAACGAGTTTCTGAATATGGTAATTAAAATGTTGAACGAACAATATAATTGATAATTTTCATTTTATTAACTGTACTAAATATTTTAATTTTATACGAAGAAAAAATAATTTACCTACTAAAACAACTTATAATTTCAAAGATAGTGATAATTATAATGATAATAATAAAGTTAATGAACTTGGTTATATTGTTATTACTAAGTCATTGAGGTTATTCACTCACCAAAGTTTTTTATTTTTATTTATCACAAACTCAACAAACGCGTGGTGTTGTTCGAATCACGTTTAAAGTTTTTCATTCGAGTAACGGACGATATCGCCACAGGGTGACAGCGGAAGTTTATATTCCGATCGGTCCCGTCGAGTTTTTAACACGACAGAGAGGTTTAAATGTTTACTTTTTTTTTTGTAAAATCACAGTGTTTTCAGTCGTGTGTTTCTCGAAACGACCAATAAGCTATGAGTATTTTTTTATAACGACCTTTTAATGATTATCGTAAAGTAAAAAATCAATTTAGTTACTACTAACTTACTATATAACAGTGACTACTAACCAACTATAAAAGAGTAACTACCAAACTAGTTTCTAGTACCAAACAGTACTATCATACATTTTATTCTGCTGATAACGTTATTTTTTTTGAATCAGCCTATTTTAATAGTTTAAATCGTTTATACGTTCTGGCCGATTGGAATCCACTCCGTATTATTTACAAAACCCAAAACCTTGGAAACGAATATGTTTATTTTTTTTTTTTTTGCCGCACACAATTTCGCCACCGACAAAATGCGCCGTTACACTTTTTGCGTCCTCGTCTGTAAACGTTCAGATAACGGTGCCGCCGCCCCCCGTGCATAGGCGGTCCCGTGCGATTCGCCGTCGGATGGGCTCTTGTTTTTTGCGTCCGAACGGACGGTCCGTGAAAACTGACCCGACAACGGAAAAGGAAAATTCGACGTGGTCGTCGTCGCGGTCGCGGTCGCGCTCAAAAGACGAGAACGAGAATCGGACGGCCAACGACACGAGAAATCCCAGTAGAACGTCCGAGACGGACAAGGAGAAAGCCGCCGAACGTTTGGACGTGACCGGGGAGGAAAAAAAAATTACCATAGAAAAAGAACCACCACCTCATCCACCTCCAACTACTAATAATCGTGACGACCCAGACGACGGTCGCGAGAGCGAAAATCATACGAATAATTCGACAACCGCCACCGCCAGTTGCGTGGTGGACCTGAAGAGCGTGTTCAGACTGTACCGGCTGTGTCGTGCGTTGAGAAACAACGTGCTGGAACTGCACGCCGTGTACGACAAGAGAGCACTGTTGGGATACGCGTTCACGGACGACGAGACGGCGGTCATGGACCGGCGTTTGCCGGCGGTCGGACACTACGTGACGCGACTGATGCAGACCATCAACGAGGGCGCGCCCGTCTGTGAACGCCGGTGGCTGGAGACGACGGTGGACGCGTACAGGGCGTACGAGTCCGAGTACAGGACTCTGAGGAGGATCGGGAAGAACGCCAAGAGGCGTTGCGTCCGGCAGGGCTCGGGACGCGACGACGAAGACGACTGTTGCCGCCGGCTGAAGATGCGTCCGGTCGGGCCCGGAACTGGCGCCGCCGCCGTGCTGCAAAAGTACGTTTGCCGTCCGTTCTACGAATTTTGTCGGAGGAGAACCGACGATCGGAGGACGAAGTGTTAAACGTCTCTCGGTGTCGGACACGAAAACGAAAACCGCGTTGGTTTTTCAGCGATTCGTTTTCAAATGTCGGTCGTGTCAAATGTGTATACGCGGCAAAAAATAATAATAATGATAATTGAAAAACAAGCGTTTAACGGCGTAAATAATTGTCAGTCGGTAACCGGTGCACCGGTTAATAACGACGATGACGATAACCGGTCTTTTGGGTACGGATGTGTTTGACATTTACACATTTGTACTTCTTTTAGCGCGCTGTTGCCGTTAAAAAATTATCGATGGTAAAAATAATTCCAACGGATTATGTGAAATCACTATTAATAATTATCAGATTACGGATCACTAAGAAATTCACTGCGTAACGGTGAATTCCTCCGTTGGTCGTGTTAAGTCGAGTAGGTCGAATCAGCAAAATATTATTCATTTTGTTTTTGGGTTTAAAACATCGGATAGTACAAAATGTATGTATGCAACACTTCAATACTATAATACGGTATCGAAGTATACGGGGAGTCGAGTAAGTAAGGCAAACAGTGAGAACAATAGTAACCCGTTTCCTAACAATTTTTTTATGAGAAGTAGTATCTTTTAATAATCCCTTTTTCATTCGACATACTTTATCTTAATCAGGATATTAATAAGGAACTAGCAGTTTATGAAGCTTTTAGAATAATCCACCAATTTTTTAAAATTAAACACTATCTAAAGATTTGCATCGAAGCGTTTTTTTTTTGATAGTGATTTTAATCACTGTCAGATATCATTATACTTGATCCAACTATGTCACGTCACCACTGTGCCGCGACCCCCCTGTGCTGGGTTTTATTTTTCTGTTCTTGTCTTATTTGCATTTTTTTTTCTGCTTGGGTTAAATTCATATCTACTCCCATCATACATCCAGGACGTCCCTTAGTTCGTTGAAGTCGCAAAAAATCAATATCTTCCTGGATCTTCATTAGACTGATTGCATTAGCATGAGCTATATCAAATAATTCTTCGATTTGGTCTACAAAATTTTGTTCTCTTTTCTTGTATAAGTCGCTGGTCCTGGTTTTATTTTCCTCTAAATTTCTCAGTTCATCGTAAAACATTTTTAATTTCCTTATAATATTAGCTGGATTTTGCGTAGGTATTCGAGCTTCTTTCCAGTAAATTAGACACTCGTCAACAGCAAGCGCCGCACTTTCATGCAAATTCAATTTTACAAATCTTAAATTATAATACAATACACTCAAAACATTTTTAACTGAAGGTAATTTAATTCCAGTAATTTGATAATTCATTGCTCCTACTAAACACACTTGGTTACGTGACATATTTAAATAAAATAAAATTTCAAAAAAACTGTATCACTAAACTAATATTTTAACAAATCTTAAAACTTGACACAATAATAAGCAAAAAACTAAATTACAAGAAAATATCTGATATTAGTCCATGAAAAATGATTATTGGTAAGAACTTTTATCGTTACCTATTATTACACAAACAACAATAATGCCACAATTCTTATCTTCTATGGATAATCACAGTAAATTCCACACGTTCAAAATAATAAGTATAGCATTTAGAACAGTACAGGTAAACTGATATTTGATTTTCGCGCCATAAATTCTAATACATCAATATATAATTGCACTAACGTGAAATATAATATGAGTTTTTTTAGGAAATATTACTAAAACCAATTTTAAAGGAAAAATTCGATGAAACTTCAACCACTCAGTAAAAATATTAAAATATTTAAAAAAATATATTTATGTTAAATTTTGAAAAATTTTTATGTTAAGTTATTTTTCTCAAAATATTTTTGAGAATATGGATTTATATTCTATAATGGATTTATTACATTAATAATTTTTTGTAGGCAATAATAATTTCCATAATTAATATTCTATTCATTTTAGCGCTAAGTGTAATAGTTATCGAGTTAAACACAAAAAAAGCAAAAACAACCATCAAGTGCCATATTTCAACCCTAATGCGGCACCAGAAGGGGTTGAATAAAAACTTCCAAATTTTACCTACATTACATTTTAATAGTATTTAACCAATCTAGAGGGTACTGTCTTAAAAAAATTGAGTTTGAAAAATAAGGACCACCCTAATGGATACGAATGGATGACGGATACTGTCAAAACGAACGATACATTTCTACCGCGTACGAACCGAACCCGATCGTGTTACGGCGTCACAATTGTTGTTTTGTTATCGTTTTTCACTGTCACGATGACCGGTGGGCCAATCGTTTAAAGATATCACCTGTGACGGAGCGTTAACCGACAGAATCGGACAGCGAATTTCTCTACGCGGATAAACCCGTCCGCCGAAAAAGACCCACTACTCGGCAACAGGCGGTCATTTGAATCGCGACGTACTGTTGTATTTAAATCGTGGCCCGCTGGAAGCCACCGGTAGGGTGTTCCGATACGCCGCGTAATGACTACTACTTGCCGAATGGCCGTTTGCGTAAATTTCGACCGCCGGGTAAGCTTTTGAACGCAACTGTCGGTTGGTCGACACAACGCCTGTAATTGGACTTTATCTTTAGACAATCAATACAAATATGGGTATTTAACAATTTTAACTACTCGGATCAGTCGTGAAAACGGTATTTATTACCTACCAGATCACACCAGTTTATATTATTATATTCGACAATTAAATAATCAAACGTTACAAATAAAAGACTTTTATATCTTTTGAAAATTCATTCAAAATTAATTCGTTTTCTCTTAAAAAAGAGAAATGAACAATGGATAAATGAATGAAAAAATAAATACATACACGCATAAGAACATAAATTGACACACACACATATGTATAATAACGATTTTAAATGTGCGTACGTATATTTATTTTTAAATAACGAAACAAAACAAAATAGATATTACTATAACATTAATTGTGTACTGAATTAAAATATGGAGACATTTTCTTGGTTTTCATTTTTTTTTTCAAGTGTTTCTTTTTTTCAACTTTATGTAAAACATCACCGAACCCACGTGCGCGTTTTGGATGTCGCGAAACACTATTTGAACTCTGTACGTGCCGTAGAAGAACTCCGGAGCCCACCGGAACTTGTCCAAGTCCGGCAAGTCGTACGCCACTCCCGAGTAGTTTCTCTGCAGACGAAAAAACGTACGCGTTGGATATTGTCAACGGAAAACTTAATATAAAACTAACGGAACGAGTTTACTGTTTGGACGTACGGCGGGCCAAGGGCAGTCGATCGGAGCTCCCATTCGTTTGGTCAGTTTGGCCCAGCTGCTCATCTGTATGCTCCTGATGGTGTCGCAAGCCCTGGGCATGGTGGCCACGAAACAGTTGTTTTGGTATTTTCCGTTTTTCAGGCGGGCCATGTTCACCGAAAACTGGAAACGGAAAAAGAAATCGTGGATAAACGAAAACTGAAAAAAATACATTTTCCAAACACAGTGACATACGACTGTTGATGAATTTTCGCTCTAAATACGTGTGTAACTTAAAAAAAAAAAAATTACATTCTTTTTATCCTTTAATGTATTTAATCGATTGAATACGGGTAATTAATTAATTAAATAAAGGTATTTATATAGTTTGTGAACCTTATACGTTTTTTGTTCTAAAAAAATTGCAAACCAAACGTATTGATTTCATGATGAAGTGTCTCTTTTTTTTTTTTTTCAAATTTGCAACAAATATTAAATATTTTGCCAAGAAAGTAGAGTCAAAGAAAGTGTCTTATTTTTTTTTCTTATATCTAATAAGCTGATGAGTTCTGCGCAGAAACGTTACGCGTATAAAAATCTAATTATTACTACAATGTATATAAATATAGAATGTTCTGTAAGTAAGGAAACGGGTTCTTTTGTTCTCGTTGTATGAAACAATCGACTCGTTTCCTTACTTACTGAATACCACTATATGTATACGTGCAATATATGTGATGGTTTATTTATCGTTTACCTCCTAAAACGGTTATGATTTTGGGGAAACTAAGAGGGTATTGGTTTTACGACGACATATTTTTTTAATTTTACGTCTATCCGCGAACATTTTCAGCTCTCGCCAGATATTCTTTGTTTGTCGGACCGAAGAAGCCGGATTTCAACGTATTAGTTCGTCAACCTATCGCCAAGGAAAATTTGAAAAAAAAACCTCAATTATAGACGGATATATCGTAAAACACGGCATTTTCAATAATAATCGTCTGCACCGATCCATTTGAAAAAATTTCGGGTGTATATGATTTTTGTGAAAAAAAAAACGTTGGAATTTAGAATATATATATATACATTTTTTTTTTTTTAAAAGGGCCTACCCTTCTTTTTTACGAATATAAATCTGTTGGTTGTTAACGAAATCAGCAAAAATTCACCCTGAAAATATTAATAATATACACAAAAATGTTATTATATCCTGTCTGTTATTGACTCATTGTTTGTGACCTCGTCTTTTACCGTCTTGTCTTTTATTACCTCGTTTTCTATTATGGNTTCATTGTTTGTTACCTCGTCTTTTACCGTCTTGTCTTTTATTACCTCGTTTTCTATTATGGTATTTTTTATTATTTTTGTCTATCGTATCCTATCGTATTATAAGGACGACGACGACAACACGAGTGAAAAATTATAATACGAAAAATGGCGATTTTAACACCGCGAAAACAATACTTTCACCAATGGACGCTTCCCCCACATGAATCATAGTTATTCTAGAGGATAAACGCGTCTGTTAATAACGAATCGATCATCCGGTCGAACTACTCGGGGAGATTATCGTTTCCGACAAACCTGAATAAGGTCGGTTTTTCGTTTCCGCCAAACTGATCTTCTATCAGTCTATCTAAAAAAAAATTTGAGAACCATTTATTATTATCCATGGGTCACCACGACGAACCAGTATCGGTTTTAGCATACGGACAGGTTAGGTACCTGCCGTACCAAATGGTTTGGCTTTTATTGAATGTTATGTTCAGGTCTGTATTTAAGATTTTTGTGTGGGATATTAATTAGCAAAATAAAGTAATTTTTTGTCCCATCACTATCAAATGACATTCGCCCCCAAGAATTGTTGGTCCCCTTAACCACCCCTAAATATGATCATGTAGTTTTAAATAATTACTTATTTTATCATATTGGAATAACTTTATAAAGAAAATATGACGTTTTACCTAAGGTAAATAATTTATAATAGATAACTATTATAAGTAGGTTTATATATAACTGTAAAAAATAATAAAAATATAGTTTATAAGAAAATAAAGTCATCAAAACTTTGAAACAAAATTCAAATACTAATATTAAGTTTAAAAAATATCTAATAAGTGTAATAATATAATAAAAAATAGATTTATCATCTATACATTTTCCGATAGTTGTTGAAACTGATTTCACAAATCAAAATTGGCTAATTTCATTTTAGCTTCGATGCGAAGCTGAGAAGGTATTGGTTTTACTAAGATGTGTTTTTTTTTTTNATATATTTCAATTGTCTCTTTTGTTTTTCTGTAACTGATTTCAATTTTATTCCGTACGCTTTTTGAGGCTACATTATCAAAACTATATATTTTAATGTAAATATAAGACTAAATATTTTCTATTAAAATTTTTAAAAACATATTAATAATAAAACAATGCGCCTTAAAAAATTGTTCATTAAAATGTGAATGAAACAATTCACAATTATCAATGCACTGCTATCTAATAACAATAAAAAATTAATAAAAAGTTCGATTAAATGATTAGTAGATAATTATTATTGGGTTATTTTGACAAATATTTTAAACAGTGGTTCTCAAACTTCTATTTATAGACAGGTATAAACTATCGGTTTAACTTGGAAACGAAAAACCTACCTTAATTAAATTTGGCGGAAACGATATGGTTAATTTTGGTGAAGACGATGAACGCCCACCACTCGGTTACTGTTTATTACCGACAGGCTGTTGTCGAACGGAATCTTCATGGAGGCGAAGATGTACACCGTCGAATCCCGTTTGTTCACGGTCAGGCACAGTTTGAACGGTTCAGTGGTACTGTTGGAGCACGGTTCGACGGCCAGCAGTTCGATTTGAAAAGTGCCTTTTGGCTGAAATCAACAACGTATAAACACACGATCAGACTGGAATACATCCACACACACATATATTTGTACGTATAAAATCGACAAATATCCTTACGACTATATCGACGTTAACGATTTGCTTCGTAAAGTAAACAGTAATAAATAATATCGTAATTACGACACCGCTAATATTGCTGTTAATATTCCGGCAAAGACACATTTTCCTTGTGTTTACAAAAGACAACTTTCCAGTAGTAGTAGTAGTAGTAGTAGTAGTAGCAGTAGCAGCAGTATTATTAATAAACTTTATTAACGTAATTATTTTAAACCGACTCGACCGTTTGTCGAAAAGAAAAACGTTCGTATGCTCCCATCGTACGGGCTTTTGCAAACTAAAAGAAATTTCATCGTTTTTGTCGTTTGACAAATTTACTAGTTTTTAATATATTTTTTTGATTTAAAAATTAACAACGACCTTGTTCATTTTTACGACAATTAACCCGACCATAATCGATACGACAACGAAAATTACGATCTTGGCGATTACGAGTAAACCTTGTATCATCCGATTCAGGCTAATTGGATTGATAATTACCCTAATCATACGGTTTTTTGTTTTTTTCTTCAATTTTAATTATACGAATCTGTACGATTCTAATCATAACCGGCCTTTTTTTTTTTTTTATTACCAACAATTAACCATGCGTTATAATACATCGAAAACAAATGACGTGAATTATGGCTGCGTAGCAAAAAAATTGTTATTTTAAACATCACGCTTACGACATTTGAGGCCGCTCAGCGAACATCATATCATTTATTCCTAAGGTCCTCCGGAGGGGGTTTCGTCTCGGACCCGCAAATCTACGGCCCCACGAGCCCACGGCCGGCGAAGTCTTTCGCTTTCATTTTTATTATACTGTGTTAGATTTAAGTTTTTCAGTATGTTATATCTCAATAAAAAAAGTTATTAGTACCTTTACGGGACTCTATTTTATTACAACAAGTTTTGAAAAATCCCAATTATCTCATTTTCTATATTTAGTGACTTACACTGATTCGCTTCTGAGTTCGAGAAAATCGTGAGTTTTCTAACGATCTATACATAAAACACCTTCATATCGATATATATACATCGATATGAATCACGAGATTGTCGTCCGGTTCAACTGTTTCGATTAAGAGGAGTCTTTGTAGTCTCCATGTATCATCAGTCTCGATCTGTCGTTCCGTTTCGTCATTAATGGCGATATTCCACCGAGACGTACGAACGGCGCGCTAGACGACAACGGTCCAACGACCGCGCCCCCAACGCTTCGGCTGTGTCCAGTCGGATATGCCAAGATCGGTAATTAGCCGTCCCGACAAACGATAACGCGTAGAGCGCATACGAGCGCGCCCGTCATGGTTTGGCACAACCGACACAAACCCACTACTATTTCATTGTTTCAAACTTAAGCGCGAACCCAAATAATAAGTTTTTTATATGCATATTTTTTTATGTATATAATATACATAAAACACTGTAGCGCAGCAAAACGGGGGATGGGTGAAACCCAATGAAAACTAACTTAAGTCGGGGGGAGGGGATCTCCTCTTCCTTCAACAAGTCCTAATGAGCGAAGTGGTAATGAAACTTAACTTAAACTAACCTAATGAGAGGGGTGCGGATGAAACCCGACATAAACAAACTTGCCGCACGTCTCTATATATTGTATCTAATAAGTTGATTGTTAAGCGGAATAATTAAAAATTAATTTTCCATTGTAAGTATGCGTTAATCCTTGAACGTGCCTATAGTACGCGTTGAGTCCACGTGTTTGATGTCCTGTACCCCTAAACGCAAAAGCTTTCTTCACTGCCCATGAGTACATTGCTATATCGCATATATTGTTAAACGAACAGCCTCCGATCGTTTGCGTAGGGAAGAGGTGTAGCCAAATGAGGTTCTAAAATGATGTTTTAAATTGAAATTAAAAAGTTAAAATGATAAACATTTTTATGAGACACAATTGCTATCATCAACTACATATCTAAACTACCTGACGCATAGCTAAGCATATTTCCAACAACAAAAGTACTGCTATATTATAACTCACATTACCGTCTACATTTTATGATAATAATTGCCGTCTGCGTTTTATCAAATCTATAATTTTCTATGTATTTCATCACTCTTAGATAAGCATATTTTAAACATCAAAGATGTCTACGTACACTAATAACGTTGTATGCATATATTTTTTACTTAGTATTTTATCGTCGGTTACCAGACGCTTAGGTCAGCATATTTCCAACAACACAATTATTATTATTAACACAACGTATGAAATTTTATTTTTAAATACGCTCGAAATAACAAAAGTACGACAATTAAAACAATATATTATTCAGTCGAATTTAACCATTTATGTATAATTAATATATATATATATATAAATACAGGGTGATTCATTAAGGATAAGACACTCGTTTACTCAGTAACTATTGAAAATATTAAATTTTTGTACAGAGAAAAATTATTAAACTTATAAAACTCTACAATAATATGAATAATAATAATAATAATAATAATTTTTTTAAATGGGAACCACTATTTTTGATTTGATAATATGATAGAAAAAAAAATTACAAGCAACTTTGTTCGTACAATTTTTTTTTTCCGATTAACCGTTAGTCCGTTACAGCTTGTTAAAGTTGAGTGATTTTATGCCAAGTTTCTATTGTTATTTTACTGTATTAAATACAGAAGTCATTATTTTTATTTGCTGTTGCATAAACAAAATTTTATTGATCAAGTTATGACAGGTAAATTAACCATAAAAATTTACGACGCACTAAATGAGTGATAACAATAATAGATACAAATCGGATTTTCGGTGTATTATTAATAGCAGTCTGGGTATGTAAGATTAAAGCATAAATTTCTTAGCCTCACTTCACCATAGTATAATAACTAAATACAATCAAATACTACGATAATGTTATCGTAATTATTCTTTACACAAAATAATCTTTTTAACTTTTGTTGACTGATATGAATTAAAAGCTTTAACATAACCATATAAACGCTCGTCTTTTAAAAGATTTTTGTTCGTTATTTAATTATCTTAAACATAACCTTAAAAAACTAAACTGGTACAGTACTAATTTGCTGGCTGTACTACAAGATTGCGTGGTCAAACATTTTTGTACATTAATAATGTTACATTGTTTAATTATTATCTAAATATAGTGTTTTAGTGCAGTAAATTAATAAAAAACTGTTTTATTTGTATGTTGTTACAATTAATAAATTATATTTGAAAGTTTATTGAAATAATTAAATTTAAAGAATATCGAACAATAGGCGAGTACAATAGACAATGAAGTAAATTTTATAGATCTGTCTTAATAATTTTATTTTATGAAATAGCTGCAGAAAAAATGAAATTTACCGAAAAATTAAAGAGATTAATTTTCGAAGATATTTACAGTTTTGGATTTGCTGCTGTCGAATGACAAAATTACCGAAAAACTTAACTTTTTTCTCTTTTTAGAAAAATAAGTTTTGCTGTAGTGACATTTTACTTAAAAAGTAAGTCTATATAATGATGTAATATTAGATGTGTAGTATAATTAAGGCCAGATTTAAAAAAACTCCAGGCTCCAAAAACATGTATTGATGATCTTTTTTTGGCTATAGATTTTTAATTTATTTTCCAACTATTCCAAAATGATTATAATATACAGAACAATATTGGTATACTATATTTAACAATTTTGTAAGTAATTATCTAAATTTAACTATTTGAATATATTTTTTTAAATTGGTTAGCAAATAGACAAAAATTTGACATTATATCCATATTGAAATTAAACAATTTTGTATAATTGGGAATGTTATAAATGAAATGATATTAATAATATGATATTTTAAAACATTTTGTATGTAATAAACTTCAATAACCTTTATTATGAAAGTATGTTAAAATACTATTTTTAAATTGCTAAATTTAAAATAATGTAATTTTAAAACTGATTTTAAACTTTTCACTGATTAATTAAAATAATTTTTATCTTAGTTAAATTAGAGTTCTCAAATTTAATAATTGTATGGATCAGCTACTGAATATTAATACACAATTTTATAAAGAGAACTTATGATTGTGTTATGTTTCACTGTAGATAATAAATAAATATTAAGCAACCATTTTGATATGGTGCTCATAGCTATTATTATTTAATTAAGCGTGCATGGATTAGAACACTTAATTTATTTCACTAAATAGCAACAAGTGTCCTTAAAATATATAAAAATTTGCATAAATTAAAATTATTTTGAATTTTGTTTAGAAAGTTGCCAACAGTAAATAAATTTGTTAAAAAAATTGTTTTAATATAAATTCAGTTTTTAGTTTTTTTTTAATAATTAATAATCTATTCCTTAATTTGATTTCAGTTTTTAGTTTTGATACCTGCTATTGTAAGTTATCATCTGTATTATTAAGTATGCACTTATAAGTAAACTAAGATACTTCAATATCATAAGATTAATATCCTAATCATATTAAGAAACAAAAAAAGATTGTAATCATGATTTTTTATTACTGTCTATCATAATAAAGTCATCTATCGAATTAACATATAGTTCTTGAACAAACTAAAGTGAGTTTAATGAAATAATTTTTCCTTTTTTAGTATTACAAATTTTATTTCATGTAAGTTAATTTATTTTGTTATAAATTTGATTTCAGTTATAGTTTTTGTACAATTTTGATGTCTATTGGTTTTGTATACACTTGTCTTAACATACTACATTAGTAAGCTTTAATTTCATATCAGATCAACATTAGAATGAATTGTTATACTACAAATACAGTATTGTAGCTAAATTTCTCATTTGAATTTTCATTGAACAATATTAGATTGCAAAAAAATAAATAAATCTAATAGTAATTGTTAAATTTTTTAATTAAAATAGGGCAATGTAATAAAGTAATACATGTAGTTATTATAGTACTATTTTTATGATGTAATATTAGAGGGAGTAGTAAGAAAATATCTTAAAATTTAAGATATAAGTAATTGTTATTTTATATGTTACTTTCAAGTATTTAAAAAAAAATTATAGTAAAATTATTATTTTTATAGATAATATGTTTACATCAGTAGAATTTTGATAAGGTTAAGAATATTGCGTTCCTTGAAAAAGAAAATTTTACTCAAAAGAAATAAATATTATAGATAATACAAATAAATTATTTGTAGTTGTATAGCTAAAAGATTTGAATGTGGTAGGTTAGACTAGTTAAAGCAATTAGTTTAAATTTAAAAGCTGTTAATTATTAAAATAAATACATAAATTCATTAAAACTTCACAAATTTTAGTATTGCCAATTGGAATCAATCTGTTATATTTTTATAAGTGTTGAATACAAACTCAAATTCTTAAATAATTTTAAGTCAAATTTTTTTTTAATAGTTCAAAAACCTTATTAAGTTAAAAAAATAATTTCCCTTGAGCCTTAACTTATCCAGGTTGTACTGTATTTTAAAATTGGCATCAGTGCCGTGCCATGAAAAGGGCATAGGATGATATAAGGTTCATACACTTTGCAATATTTAATTGTTATAACTGATAGTTATTTAATATTAGAGGATGCTAACATATAATTTAAAAAAAAATTATATATATAAATTTTATAAATTAAAATAAATAAATAATAAATAAATTTTTACCTATTCTCTTTTCATTGTGTCAGTGCTAGGTTTTACAGTTTTTCTTGTGCTTGAAAGAAAGTAGTTTAGGTGGGATACATTTCTTCCAATAAAAATTATTACATGATGAAGATATTATTATTTTTTTTAAGGGAGAAATAATAGTTATTCAGAACAAAAACTCCATACTAGACCTAACCCCAAGACCTATACTAGTGGAGGCATGATTGCAATGCATTTTATGAGGGATCAAGGTTTTTTTTGTGAAACTGGTTATTTTTCATTAGGAATTGTTAAAATGTCTGTATGAGGGTTATCTTAATACTTAATTTTCTATGGCATTATGCATATTCTACATGAATTCATGTATTACGCATATTCTGTCATGGAATAAAGTATAAGGTATAACTCTCATACAGGTGTTTTANTGTCATGGAATAAAGTATAAGGTATAACTCTCATACAGGTGTTTCACAATTCCAAAGTGAAAAAAATTCTAAGTTGAGCAAAAAAAATAAAGTTTTCTACAAAATAATGATAAAAAATAATTGAAACGGTCATTTCAAAAATGACATGAGTAATAAAATTTAAATTTCCATGTATCAAAAAAACTTAATTACTCTAGAAATCTANCATGTATCAAAAAAAACTTAATTACTCTAGAAATCTAACTTGTTTTGCACTTCCACCTATTTACTAATTTATTTTTAAGGTTTCTGGTATTTATAATTCATAGTTTTAAATAGTCTAACTTTGACCAAATTCATTAAATTGAAATAAAACATGTTTGATTTGCATTGTTTTTGCAGTGAATAGAAATTTATAATATGAAATCTAAATCAAAAAATAAAATAAAATAATATAGTTTTTTGTCCTAAAAATTTAACTTATCTTAACTTGGTATGGGTAACAACTTTTTTCAAAATAAAAATTTTGTTGTTTTTGCTTAATAA
>NW_026099573.1:6606218-6606455 GCF_025091365.1 Daktulosphaira vitifoliae | reverse complement strand
AAGTCTATTTTCTCTCATCTTATACACAATTGACGCTACACTTACATTCTCTCTAATATGCTCGTTCCTTTTCTATCTTTTGTAATAAACCAAAAAGAAAAAAGATTAAAAAAAAAGAGTTTATTAGAATTTGGTTGGAATGTAAAATAATAAAATATAGTAAATGGTAGGTATAATAAAATATTATAAGATGATAGGTAGGTTTATAGGGATTAATAATGGAGGATAAGAAAAAAA
>NW_026099573.1:6603563-6604953 GCF_025091365.1 Daktulosphaira vitifoliae | reverse complement strand
AAAAAAAACGACTAAGTGTTTTAAAAATTGAAAAATATTCTAAGTCCAAATAAATTAAAAAATAAACTAAGTCCCAGAGAGTAGAATCTTGAGTAGAGTGTCGCAGATTTTGTGTAATTTAAAATAGCCGAAAGAACTGATTTTAATAGGAAAAAATGGGTTTTTATAGTAGACGAGGGTCGTGTAGCGATCCCTAGTGTGATCTTAGAAACTGTAGATCTCAATTAATAGTTGAATGTGATTGGCTGGACTTAGTTGAGAACCCTCACATGGGCGTGACTTTGAATCTGTACGATAATCAGATTTAATTGACTACTTTATTGATTATTTTAAGTCTTAGATAAGGGAACCCTGTTTTGGTGATCTTGTGAATTCATAATATATGACATACATGTACATAATATAACATAATATAATATTTTAATATTATAAGTTATAATATAATATTACACTTTTCTTGTCACTCCACTCAACCAACTAAGCATTAAATTCTACAACAATGTAGTGAGACTAGCTACGATGTATGGTTCAGAGTGTTGGGCGGTTGATAAGAAAGTAGAGCAGAGAATGAGTGTAGCAGAGAAGAATGCTTAGTTGGTTGAGTGGAGTGACAAGAAAAGATAGAAAAGGAACGAGCATATTAGAGAGAATGTAAGTGTAGCGTCAATTGTGTATAAGATGAGAGAAAATAGACTTAGAAGGTTTGAATATGTTATGAGGAGAGAAGAATCGGAAGCTGTAAGAACAGTTATAGAAATTAATGTTGAAGGAAGAAGAGGTAGAGGAAGACCAAAAAAGAGATGGAGGGATGCTATTGAATGCAATTTGAGGACAGTTGATGTGAGTGTAGAAGATGTTGGAGATCGTGTCAAGTGGAAGTTTAGGATGAGGGTGGCCGACCCCAAGTAGTTGGGATTAGGGCAAAGAAAAAGAAAAAGATTAGCAAAAATTCTGGTGGCAATTGACATAATATAAATGTTTTTTAGGAATGTACAATTTAGCGTTTAGTTGGGTTTAAACAATATAGCGTCAAATCAATTACTTACTCTATCGGTTGTATCTTATTATACACTACACTTTAATGATACTATAAATAAATAAACTTACACATACACACATATGCATTTATAACATTTTGTCTAATGTAAGTATAACATGATAAAAAGTAACCGTAAAATGAAAAAAATTGGAAAATAAATTTTAGTACTCATATTAAATGTAATGTATCTCGAAAAATATTTGTTTAAATTAAAAAATATAAGATACCTTTTTTGTTTAAAATTGTTTTTTAAATAACTTTTGTACGAAACTTTTTTTTGTAAGTTAAATATTTTTTGAGAAAATTAAAAAAGCTTATATTTTTGAACTTTTGCGAGGCTGTAAAAAAAAA
>NW_026099573.1:6588854-6603387 GCF_025091365.1 Daktulosphaira vitifoliae | reverse complement strand
CAAGTATAGATGATATCTGACAGTGATTAAAATCACTATCATAAGAAACGCTTCGATGCAAATCTGTAGATAGTGTTTCCTTTAGAGAAATTGGTGAAATATTTTAAAAGCAACATGAACTCTTATTTCTTTAATTATATCCTGATTAGTAATTCTTTGATTTTAAAATATAATATATGAATAAATACTAATTATAGTTTTTAAATTCAGTATGAAATTATGAGCCCAGCTATGATGTATGGTTGTTAGTGTTATATAGTGTTGGGCGGTTGATAAGAAAGTAGAGCAGAGAATAAGTGTAGCAGAGATGAGAATGCTTAGTTGGATGAGTGGAGTGACTAGAGAAGATAGGATAAGGAACGAGCATATAAGAGGAAGTATAGGTGTTGCGTNTAATAAGAGGAAGTATAGGTGTTGATGGAGGGATGCTATTGAATGCGATTTGAGGACAGCTGATGTGAGCGTAGAAGATGTGGGAGATCGTGTCAAGTGGAAGCTTAGGATAAGGGTGGCCGACCCCAAGTAGTTGGGATTAAGGCAAAGAAAAAGAAAAATAATTCCGGTGGCAATTGACATAATATAATTGTTGTTTCGGAATGTACAATTTAGCGTTTAGTTGGGTTTAAATAATATAGCGTCAAATCAATTACTTACTCTATCGGTTGTATCTTATTATACACTACACTTTAATGATACTATAAATAAATAAACTTACACATACACACATATGCATTTATAACATTGTGTCTAANTTCCCTCCTGATTTATGTTGGTGGTAGAAAAATAATTTTGCTCGTTTTTTCTTTTTTAGATTCTTTAATATTTTCTTTTTTAAATTTGCAATTGTTTTAAAAACATGATACAAAATACTATTAATAATAATATTGATTTAAAATTATATTTTATTTTTCTAAAGATAAATTTTTGATTTATTAACTTTTAGAGCATTAAATCTTTTTATAAAATGTGTATTGTCTATTTTATACATATATTAAGTGATATTCAAAATCACTTTATAATTATGTGATTTTGAATAGCACAACGACTGACCATGGTACAAAGGTACTTTGATATTTAGACAGAATTTCCATATACATATTTTGATAAAAATACAAGCTGTTTACGATTAAACAGATAGAACATGTATAATTTTATTGCACCCATCGTATCTTATCTTTCAAAATGAACGTTTATTAAAAGACATACTCTTATACTAAACGATAGTTAATAATATACATTGACGAAAAACCGACCTGGATATTTTTCTTAATAACTACCATAAAAAATAATTTGTGAGCTATCATAACCTATTATTGTCACCACAGTGGAATCAAAAATACCGTTTGCACTGCCACCGATTTTATGAAACGTAATATATAACAATATTTATTCTTGAAGTCAAAATCTTTAAACAATTATCAAACATAAACTGTTGTTCGGATAAAAAAAATTATAAGAACAAAATTATTTGTAATTTTTTTTTTTCTATCATATTATCAAATCAAAAATAGTGGTTCTCATTAAAAAAAATTATAAATAAACATTTTTTTCCCTGAAGGGATAAAAAAAAAAATTATTTAACTTCATATTATTGTAGAGTTTTATAAGCTTAGTAATTTTTCTCTTTACAAAAATTTAAAATTTTCAATAGTTACTGAGTAATCGAGTGTCTTATCCTTAATGAATCACCCTGTATATANGAGTAATTGAGTGTCTTATCCTTAATGAATCACTCTGTATATATATATATATATATATAATGCATAATAATATTATTAAATTGATATAATTTGTAAACGCGTAGAGACGTGTACGTGAATAAAAAATGTACAAAGTGTATTATAGGTGTGAGCCATTGTACACAAAGTGTATCATTGTTTGTAACAATGAGAACAATAGAAACCCGTTTCCTGACTTACTGAACACCCTGTCCTGTATAGGTTTATATGGCGAACGTTGTTCGTGAACACGTTCGGAACGTATGAAACATCGAACGGACGACCGTTCAAAACAATAAAAAACGTTCGTCACAACGGATAATAGAAACCATCCGTTAGCGAACGGTCCATTGAACGGACGGTCATAAATAACAAAAGAAAGGTTTAACCCTTACACTTACCTTTTAGACAAACATATTTACCTAATTATAATTTTGAATTAAAATCGTTTTAATTAAATAAACTCATTAAACAAATCAATTATTCGTAGAAGTAGCTATAATCGGAAATAGGGAGCTAAGGCTCGTTCATGTTTGAGTGAGATTTCCTTATTAACTTATGAACATAAAAAAAATATTTAATATATATTTTTATTAATAAAAATATATTTATTATAATAAATATTATTACAATTAATTATGTTGTTATACAAAACATAAATTAGTTTAAAAAAATGATTGAAATTTACAAACAAAAATTTTTAGTTAAATATTAAAAATTGTTTTAAATAGAACTATTATCTAATAGTTTCCAAATTATTTCAATGCAACTTACAGCGCATCAATGATACATAATATTTGTTTACTATCTCATTAAATGAAGCGAGACCTTTTTCGAGATAATTGAGTAATATTAACAAAAGTCACATTATTTAATAAAATTCACTTGAAAATGCAACCATAAAATACATTGTTGTATACAGAGTGATATTTTTATCATTACCCAATCAATAATAATATATAAGAATAATAATAAATTAAACATTTTTATTTTCGATTATCTTTAGTTACACATTATTCTTGAATTATTAATTATGTAACACTTTAAGTTCATCCCTTATACTATATATGTATAATATATAAGGGATTACAAATACGGGTAGCTAATTGGATTTTTATGACATTGCTGTCGTCTCAGTCAGTCAGTATAGATAAACTTTCTGTATTGTCAGTTAGTGTATTTATAAACTCACAACAATGTGCCTTACTACCATTGATAATAACAATGCTGTGTACCTGCTAATATCGATGTCATAAAAAACCAATTAGCTACCTGTATTTGTAAAACCTTCTGTATTATACATGTATATTAACTCAAAAATTTTTACCCCTATTGTTTGAACACGTGCAGAAAAAAGTAATATTTATGTTTTAAATATTACGTTGTCTAAAAAAAAAGTACAAAATATTAAAATATTATATTCACTATTAAAAATTAATTTCCATTTTTCAGTAAATATGTTAAATAAATTGAAACATAATATTATATTATGATTACTCAGTAATATTAATTAAAACTCGTAATACGTGTAACAACTATTTTGTTGGTTGCATCCTTGCACCTCGTAATAAACCATCTTTTGAAAATTTACCTTAAGTTTTTTGTGAAAATTATTCATGAAATTATATGTTTATTATGTTAACAACTTTTCAAAACAGTGGCGTATTTAGGAGTAGACCGTGACCTAGGGTGTCATTTTTTCCAATTAAGAACTAAAATCTTATTAAATTTATTATTTATTTATATGTAACATAATTTATAAATTATATCAATTCATCTTAAAATGAATAAATAAAATAAAATATATGAGCCGTTCGCTGCAATAATGACCTAAGTGACAAATCATAGTTTTGAGAAAACAAGGTTTAAAGATTTAAAAGTGTATTATTTTAAGGAGAAGGACGAGAATTAGAAAACTAAGTTTTTCAAATGTAAGTAGCAGTATCATACAATGAAAATTCATGATCAAAGAACTAAAATTTTAATGTTTTAATTGTTAAATAACCGTTTAAATATTAAATCACTTAGGTCGTTTTTCAGGCGAACGACTAAAAGTTATTGATTTTTTCAAATAATCAGTCATAAAATTATATTAATTATAATTATTATTCACTTTTTATGAGGTATAAGGAACCAATGCTCTTTAACTAAGGCCCAATCTTCATCAGGTATTTTTTTTAGGATTCGGCTGTTTGCCACGATTTTCTGTAGCTTGGGAAACACTTTGTTTGCAAAACTTTAATACGGTCTTCATTCTGCCATCGCTGATTTGATATAAACTAATAAGGAACTCTTTACACACACTTATATCTTTTCCATGTAATTTTAAACTGTACTTCCACGAACACTCTCGGTTTTTTGTTACGGGAGCCAGTTTATGACGTTTAACTCCTTCACGATGTGCACAACTCATTAAATAAGTATCCTGTTTTTCTTTATCTGTGAAACATAAAAATGTCTAAAAAAAACTCTTTTTGGGAATCTCTATTAAAATTTGAAAAACATTGGGCCCGACAACAATGTTCTATCTTTCTAAACTGTTTGCGAGATACATCATTTCCAGCTATATTTTTATACGCTTTGCCGCTGTTACGTTTATCTTTTCTTTTGTTACGGGCCCATTTTCCACTTTTTAACTTTCTTTTTAACCCCGGATTGTCACTAGCCATGGAAGTTGAAGTTGTTGATGTTGATACATCCATAGCTGTTATTCTTCAAGTGGATAATATTAAACAATAGTTATTTATAAAAGCCTCTGTATACTAACGCACTATGCNTTTTTAGAATATGTGTAATTAAATTATTTGTATAGTTTTAGCGAATTACTTAAAATAAATTCACATCAAATAAATTAAATTAGCAAGTTATAAATGCATGTGTTAGTAATAAATTTTTGTTATTAAAAAGTAATATATTAATTAAAAATAAATATTAAAATATTAAAAATCAAGCTATATGAATTTAATTTTCAAAATATTTATTTATGTTATTACAATAAATTGCAAACAATCGTAAAACATAAATGTTCATCGAACAATACCTAGAAGGCCGTATACCTAATGGAACAATAGAATCCGTTTGACGTCCGTTCGTTGGACGTATTTCGAGGAACGTGACCGTTCAACGAACGTATACGTTTGACACGGCCCGCGTCGCTTCGTTATACACGATGCCCCGCGACTCGTGCCACCTTTATCAGCCGTCGCCCTACTATGAATATTTGACTGACCAACACCGCGTGTTATACGCTACGGTGCAAAGTCCAGCAAATGCCGCACGGCCGACGACGACCCGCCGCAAATGGTGCGAGAGTCTTCCTCCCGTTGTGAAAGCGACAACGTCGACAGCCGAACCGCACCCGCGCACCGTCGCCTACAACGCTGCTAACCATTTTGCCGTCCAAGGATTACGCCGGACATCGCGTCGTCGACGCCAGCGAAAGTGCCGCGATATTATGCGAAGATTATTATTACTGTGTTAATCTTTTCGGTTTGTTTTATTTTTGTTAAAATAATCTGTTGTCGCTCATTTAATAAACGGTCCATGGGTCTCTACCCTCAAAACCAGTGTCGACCACATTTTTGCGACGTAAGTCGTGTCACGTTCGACGAACGGACGATTCAAAAATAGACCCCCTGGTATGCTAATTTTCGTCCGTAGCGTTGTGTTTTTTTTATATTTCTATTTTTTTTTTATCGTGAGTGGCCGCTAAATTTATAATGTAATTTTTTTATTAGCTTCGGTTGAGCCTGCCTCCTATTCTTTAGTCTTTCGGTGCTAGTATTGTATATTTTTGTTTTTAATGTTTTGAGCCAGAATTTTTTTTTATTATTAGTGCGCCGTGCCATAAGTTTTAGCTTCAATGCGAATCTGAGAAGGTATTGATTTTACTAGGATGTGTTTTATTTTTTTTTTTTTGTGTCTGTTACCACTTTTTCTCAGCTCTCGCCGAACCTATCAAATCGTATCTAGTCGAAGACATTACCCTCAAAAATTGAAAAAAATTCCCTCGTTCCCCATAAATGGGGGAAACCTCAAAAAAATTACAAATTTAAAAATCGCTAATTTTTGGAATTTTTTCATTTTTTTTACTTAAAATTGCCATACATTTTTTAAAAATAACCAAATCAATATAATTTTATATAGATGCATGATATCATTACCTTACATTTGGTGTATTTTTTTTATAAATCTGACACTTAACCTGCCCACAGGGGGGGATTTAAAATGACAACTTTATCACAAAAAATTAACTTTTGAAAATGTTCCGGAAGGTCTGACACGGTTATATATATTATAAATTAAAGCTAATTTATTATACTTCATTATGGAAAAAAAAAATTTGACTTCTGGACTTGTCTTCATGGTGAAAATGGCTACCAAATGCTATTTTTGTGTGAAAAATCTCAATTTTATTTTTAAAATTTTTAACTTTATAATGCTATAACTTATTGAAAAGTGTATGGATCAACACAATTTTTTTATGAGAAATAATATTTTTTAATAATCCCTTTTTTATTCGACATACTTTATCTTAATTAGGATATTAATAAGAAAATAGCATATCATGGAGCTTTTGGAATAATCCACCAATTTTTTTAAAATTAAACATTATCTTAAGATTTGCATTGAAGCGTTTTTTTTTTATAGTGATTTTAATCACTGTCAGATATCATTATACTTGATCCAACTATGCCACGTCACCACTGTGCCACGAACCCCTGTGCTGGGTTTTTTTATATTAAATTTCTTGTAGGTGTCCCTATTTATTTTTTTTATATATTTTTTTTGGTCCCTCAACATGGAAGGCGTGTTACAATACCACCTGTCATGATATATATATTTTTTTGTGATTTTTTTATATATAGGTATTTAAGTACATTGGGCGATGCATGCATATATTATTAGTACAATGTGGTGACATATTGCATTTTATTCCGGGGTGTCCCAACGTCTTGCATGCTAAGTTTAACTGTTTACGGCAATGCCACGATTAATAGCCGGTGGATACCCGATCGTGTTTCTCAACGTATTCTCTAATAATAAAAGTGTAGGTGTAATTATTTTTTTTATTAATATCTGTTATTTTTTTCTTTCTCTCTGTTGCCCTTTAATTTGTAGACGAAGTTTTTTTACCGTTCGGTTTTTTGCCTCGTGTTAATTTAATTTTTTTTTGTTTTTTTGTTTTTTTACTTAATAAATACCCATTAATTTAACTTAACCATTATATTTTTCTTTTTTTGCGTGTTTCATCTTCAACAGACTCGTGTATTTTTTTTCTTTTCAAAAATCAACTCCCCAAACAGAAAAATCGTTATTTTTTAAGGGATTTTCACCAATTACGAGGAACGAGGGCAAAATTTTCGATTCTCGAGAAAAAGTCTTCGATTAGATACCGTTTGTGATCTCTTGACGTATTGTTGAGAAAAATCGTTTTTTTATGTGTCTTTTGCCACTTTTTCTCAACTTTTTTTCACTACTTTGTATTACAAAAAAAAAAAAAAAAAAACAAAAGAGAACAGACCAAAAGATTGACCAGTTAAGGTATACGTCGGAAACGGTACAGAACGCAATATCCGTAATCCATACTCGGCGGCGGCCTTATCTCGGTGTCAATGACGGGNAGTTGGATAGTGCTACAATACGTTAGATGTGAAGGTCGACATAAAAAAGAAACTTCGATCGGGTTATATTATTCGTGTCATACCTCAGACGTTAAATTCTATGGTATATCGAGATCGTTACAATAAAAATGATAAATTAAATTATTATCAAACAGGTTAATAGTAATTGATCTACATGATAACAATAACATTTATATTAACACGATTGAATAAACATGACATTATTATTATTAAAGATTGTTTTAAATTTTACTTAGGGTAAACTTAAAATAAACAAATACACGAATAAAAAAATGAAATATTACTTAATCAATTTTAACCGTCTGTATAATTAATCTCTGTACATGTACGTGTATAAAAAAATATAGTCGTTGTACAAAAAGTGTTTGTGTATCGATAAACAATTGGCTTGTAATTTAGTGAAAACCGAGATTTTCACAATCGTATAGCACGACGTTTTCGTAGAAACTGTTGAGTTTCATACATACGAGTTCCAATTGGTCACTGGGCGATAAATTATTTTTTGCTATGGCCAATTCTAACGTATCGGTTAATTCCGACGTCTTTTTTTCTATTATGCAATCTCTAGAATTGTACGATTCCATTGCGTGTAAGTAATCGACTAAAAGTTTGGAATGGATATACGAAATTTCATTAAGATATTTACTGGCCACGGCTCTATCGTTGGTGTCGTTTAAGTCAATGAAAATACTTTCGGAAGGGTACATTTTCGACAAGATTTTAATGAATTTAGAAAAATCCTCAATGAGTTTTTCGATAAGCAATTGTTTATTTCTTGTCGCATAATGATTGGTCGTTTTCCTTATGGTGATCAGCGCGGACAACAGCCGATCGAACATGTGAGAGGACCTGTTGATCGTATCGTACAGTCGAATCGTGCAATGAATAAACGAAGTCGTGTTGTTGCTTTCCTGTTCGTCTACACAAAGAGATAACAACGAGCCCAACTTTTCGTTGAAAGATTGGAGTATCTCGGTGTACCTGCAACGCAAGAGTTTCGACAGATATTTACGTTTGTTGCAATTGTCGTCCACGTTTACGAGTCTTAAGAAATCGCCAACGGTTATTAGTTGATTTGATTCTATAAGAGTTATGTGATTTAAATTGTTCCAACCGTTTTTATTCATAATCGCGTTTAAAATTGTAAGGTATTCTTCATCTTTGTCTGTGGGAGGCCAGAACCTAAAAACATCGAGACGATTAACTAAAATTATTATAATTATTACACAAGAAAATAATCGGTTTCAATCGCACAATAGTCTCGATTATTATGATAGAGTATTAACTATAAGACAGCTTTATGTCGTGTCAAAAGTTTTTTTTTCTACTATTGAATATAGTTCAATAATATTTGATTAACATAACATTTTTTTACATTTTATAAGTTATAAATTTAGGTTTTAAATAAAGATGACATTTGAAATTGTAAGTTTGTACAATTTTGAAACTAATTTTTTTGTGTAAAATGTATTGGAACCTGGACTCATCGGGGTGAGTCAGGGTGGGCAGTCGCACCCCTTACTTTTAAAACAGTCCCAATTAATCTGCATAATTATAATTAATTGCATTAATAATGCACCAATATTTTATACATCAATTCAATATTAAAAATATTGTATTGTCATGGTTTAATAAACAAATGTTCTGGTAGCAATTAATTGAGTAAACAATAAACCTATCATATTTCCTGTGGATAGGAGATAAGAATACTACTACGGGCCCTCTGCCAGTCGTAAGAGGCGACTAATAAGGTTGCGTCAGTTCTTGTAGTGTCAACGATGTAGGGACATCACCACTTGATGTGAAAAAAGGTGGAAAGAGTATTTTGAAAAATTATTGAATGTGGAGTAATAAAAAGAGACATAAGAGGATATCTCGTAGTATAAGGGATTGGTAGATTTAATTAGTGAGAAAGAGGTATGGGAGGCTGTGGCATCAATGAAAAAGAATGAAGCAGTAGGACTAGATAATGTGCCAGCAGAAGTATAGAAAATATTAGGCAGTGTTGGCATAAGGTGGTTGAAGGAACTTTTAAATAAAATCTAATAGAATAAGAAATGAGACATCAGTATCTAAAAACTAGTTTGGATTTATAGAGTACTGAGAGTGGTCAATAATGAGAAAAAGAGTCCCGAAAAGGTTCATTAATATAATAGAAGATATGTATAATGTTATGGATACGTTATTGATAAATGAAAAAATATAGACGCTAAAGGCAGTTGATGGTTAAAAAAAAGTCGAATGGCTAGGTTCAAACAAATCACGTTTTCCTTTTTATTTGTTTAATGTTGAAAACGAGAACAAATTAATAAAACATACCTAATATGTACACGAGTCAATGCCATTGTACGTAGGCGGACATATAGTAGAATATTCGTGGAGCCCTAATATATTCTAGGCCTCCGCCATTAATTAGCAATGCTCTCGTGACTCACAGGACCGTCGCTACGATTTATATTTCCATCTGTTGGCTGGGTTTTCTTAATTAGATCATTTTATATTTTACCCGTGAGGTAATCAACATTTGTTAAAAAATGAAAAAATACGTTAAAATAAATTAACGTTAGGATTAATTCTTAATTAAGAATTAACATACTCCCAGTGTACATCGAAGAATTTTTTCGTAATCATATCGTTTTTTCTCTTTACCTTATAGGAGAGAGTTGTTCGCGGCAACCATAAAGATTATTTTGAATCTCTGCATACACTAACATATCACTCAATATGTTTAGACCAACCATTAAATACATATAATTAACATCACACCTCTGCTTGGTTTAGGCAATGCTTAGAAACACAAATTACGCACGGGTCGACGTACATTCCGGCGAGAGTGACTTCTACTGTCCCCTTAACACACCTCGGATGTATTATACGATTTTCAATTTTTAAAAACTCCTCATTATGCGGTTTATTTATTTTGAAATAATTTCATAAAGAGTGCGTAAAAGAGTCGCTGTTTTTTAAGCCCACCGAAATCATCTCGCCGTGAGCTACAAATCGCCCAACCCTCCCCTACCCCGTTATTCATTGAAAATTTATATCATTAATTATTACGCTGAACCTTACGTGGAGTTGTCGGTATCCAACAGTTCCGCAAAGCCGATGTCTTGGTAATCGTTTTTTATCGTATGACCGTAGAAATTCATCATTAAACGTCCGATAGCGTTGAGGTTGGCGGACTCGTCGATTTCATTCGGAGCTTCTCCTCGTTCGTGGGGCGTTTGCAAATATAGCGGAACGCGATTTCGATTCACGTCTGAAGACGAACAATGATTGTTGACGAGTGTGTGCAAGTCGCCGGTCTTTCCGATATCGTCAAAGAAGCTTTTGATGTTTTCGAACTCGCGAAAAATATCTTCGTCGCTAGCCACTGATAATTCAAACGGACTCCGATTCGTTTTGTAATTGGCGAATTCGTAAAACGGTCGAATCCGGTCCATTATCGTCAACGGAGATTCCATATTGACGTTAATGTTCTTCAAATTTATTTGGCTCATATACCGCAAGGCATCGAACAGTTTGCCGAACATGTCGGCTGACATTGTCACCGAACCATAAAGTAAAACGGTACAATTATTGAAATGTTTCGAG
Organism: Daktulosphaira vitifoliae; assembly: GCF_025091365.1. Classification (NCBI taxonomy): domain Eukaryota; kingdom Metazoa; phylum Arthropoda; class Insecta; order Hemiptera; family Phylloxeridae; genus Daktulosphaira; species Daktulosphaira vitifoliae. Next base: position 6,592,430 of record NW_026099573.1, on the reverse strand, counting down.
TTTGCCTTTTCCAAATAAAAGCCGCACTTGTCTATGATGCTTTTAATCATCTCGTTGAAGTACCACAGTATTTCGGCGTACCTGCAGTTAAGCGAAAAAATGATCAAGTGCAGTAGTTGTTGGTAATTCATACGCAACACTCTAATGTCTACAACCGCTTGGCGTGAAAAATGTTCGTATAGAATTCCCCTTTTCTCCATTACGTGTGGCATCGATTTCCATCCTTGTTGATTAAAAAGATGACTTAACACGCCGACGATGTAATTTTTGTATTCGGTGGCATTAATTCTGCAATTTACAAAATAGTGACTGTTTAAAATCACAAGTGAAAACAAGACGTGGTAAAAGTACTTCATGTTCGTCGTGTATTAGAACTGAAAAATACAAAACGGATAATTTATTTTAATTTCACAAAAAATATGTACCACATTAATTATTTAAACTGAATTTAAAAAAAATAATTTTCTAAATCTATACTAACGTCAATAGTTTCAATACTCAAATGTGTTTGGATAAAACTATATTTACATATTAACGTCGCGTTGTATTTATTATCAATACACTATTTTTAGACGTGACCTTTAAAAAACTTGTATTAATCGCTATTAAACTCTTAATTTTATGTTTCACCATACAATGAAATAATCGAATCTCCATTAGTAAAACGGCTAATCGTATTATTAGCATATTAGCGTATTTTAAATTATTTAATGTTTTAATTTGCCCGAACCTGGTAGAGGATAACTTAGCTATATCGAAGAGGTCGTTACGGTGCGCTCTTTCAGCCTGACCATTAGCTTTAAGAATACATGTAGCTCTATATATATATACAGGGTGATTGACTAACTATGCCTCACGAATTATCTCTGAAAATATAAGAGTTATAAACAATTTTTTTTTTTTAATCATTATGGATCTTTGATGAGCTGTTTCACGAGAAAATTTAAATTTTTACCATCATCCCTTTTGCTTAAAAATAGTGTCAACTTCATATTTTTAAACGGAAACACTATTTTTTTTTATACCATTAGATTTAGTTTAATAAAAAAAAAATGATTTGTAAAAAAAATATTTTATTTTATTAAATATTAAGCGCTCCACGGCTCTCTAAAGTTTAGGGTTTATTAAGAAAAAATCATTACCGATAGAACGTTATGGATCGTAAATCGATAAGCGCTACCACTTCTTATCGGTACACTAAATAATAACGATACTATATTTACCCGACTACTGTTTTATTTGTTAAATCCCCTAAACTTTAAATAGTAATATCTCGCTTAGAATTTATTAAAATTGATTTTTTTTTTTTTGAGAAAATTTTTTTTTTTATTATTATTAACAAGATTAATAAAAAAAAAAACTGGGTTGCTATTTGAAAAACTAAAGTTGATATTGATTTAAGGGTTGAGGGATGAAGATTGAATCTTCATTTTTCTTGTCAAGTAGCTCAACAAAGATTTATAACAAATAAAATAATTACATATACGATAATACTAATATTTTTAAAGAAAATTCGTGAGGCATAGTTAGTCAATCACCCTGTATATATATAAGTAGGGTAATATAGAGAGAGCTTTTTTTTTATAGAATCAATAGTGCGCCTGCAATACTTAAGAAAACGAATAAAACTGATTTCAATGATTGAAATAAATATGTTTTTTTTTAATTTCTAGGCCTAAATATTATGGATTTGGACTTTTTTATAATAATATTTTTTATAGAAAACATATAGTTCTAATTTTCAACCCTCTTGCGGCACGTGTTAATGTCACTCAATTTCAACCAAATTTTGTACAACTTATTTTTTTACCTAACAGAACAATTCCAGGGGTGTCCCGAATGAATTTCGACAAAAAAAAATTGACCTATATGACTAAGAACCACCCTAATATATAGTCCTCTTCATCTATATATATATAAGTAGGGTAATATAGAGAGAGCTGGTCCCCCCCCGCCTCACCCACTCACCTTCCTTGCGGTGGAGGAAGTGTACCGAGGGATTAAACCCAACGTAAACTAACCTAATGCAATGGGAACGATGAAACCTTACGTAAACTAACCTAATGGAATGGGAGGGGGAAACCTTACGTAAACTAACCTAATGCGGGGGAGGGAGAGGATGAAACCCAATGTTTTCTAAGAATTTTATCTTCGACCAGCAGACGCTTAGATAAGCATATTTCTCACATTGAATGTACAAATAATTTCTAAGAATTTTACCATCGACTACCAGACGCTTAGATAAGCATATTTCCAACATCAAAGGTAACATTATATTATATAGCTCATAATAGTCTGTAATTTGATATGAGATAAATTGCGGCGCTGTCTGTGTATTATTAAATGTATAGCTATAATTTCTAAGAATTTTATCATCGGCTACCAGACGCTTAGGTAAGCATATTTCTAACATCGAATGTACAAATGATTTCTAAGAATNGGTCAGACTCGCTGAAATTGTAGGTAACCGACCGATCAAGTATAATCTAAAATTGGAGGCCTCATACCATATACCACGATCGGAAGCACCAAACGAGGACCGTGCCTTCAAAACACGGGCTAGGGCATTGCTATCCGATACAGATATCGGATGTGCGGTCGATGAAGATTTCGAGGTTATGCTCGCCGAGGAAGACGTGTACTCTGGGAGGGGTAGCGGCTTTACTTTATCGCATATCGACGGTCTTATGCTCAGCGTATACAAGTATACGCCCCTCGCCGGCTCATCATATATTCCGATTCCGCCCGAAATTAATAATAGAAAAGCAATCATCAACCCACAGAATATCGATCAGTCTTGTTTCAAGTGGTCTATTTTGGCGAGGCACGTTGGGGTTAATAATAATACACGCGTTAATCAAAAATATTTTAATGAGGAACACAGGTATGATTTCACGGGGTTGACGTTCCCCACACCTGTGTCCCAAATTAAAATATTCGAGCGACGAAACCCTAACGTGTCTGTCAACGTGTACGGCTTGGAACGAGACGACGTAAAGATGAAGTGGTTGGTGTATCCATTAAGAGTTGCCGACCAAGAACAACAGAATCATTTTGACCTGTTGTATATTGGCGACTCTGAAAAATCACATTACGCGTACATTTCAGATTTTTCTAAGCTTGTTCGTAAACAAAAAACCAGACACCAAGGTCGCATATACACTTGCAAACGTTGCTTCACCTGCTTTGATGATCAGCCTAAAAAGCATATTCTTCGGGGTCAACAAGCGTTGGAGCAACACAAGTTGATATGCGGCAAAAATAAACCAATTTTACCTGTTATGCCGGCAGAGGGCAGTAAGGTCGAATTTGAAGCGTGGGTAAAGACGCAACGGTTACCGTTCGTCATCTACGCCGATTTTGAGGCCTTACTGGAGAAAACAGACGATCGTACGGGAGCATACACCAGGACTGTGCACACCCACCATCCCATGAGCTATGGGTTCATGGTGAAAACATCGGACAATGTACCCTCCGAGCTCCTCGAACGCTACAGTATACCACAATCACCGGTGATATACCGTGGCTCCGAGGATCGTGAAGAGGTCGCTAAGGCATTCGTGATGGCTGTAACTG
>NW_026099573.1:6546382-6588754 GCF_025091365.1 Daktulosphaira vitifoliae | reverse complement strand
CGACAAATGAAAATTTATCAAGTTGTAAAATTATTTTGAGCAAAGTTATATGGAAAGTTCCGCATGTAAGTGTGTTGGATGACATGCGGTTAGACATGCTCAAAATCCTGAAAACCTCAACACCGCTTCAAATAGCATTTCGAAGTTGGGATCTATATGAAAATCCTGGCCTACCAAATAGTAAAAGACAAGCCTGGACTGTGAAAACTTCATCGCAGACTGAGAGCCCGAGATTTGTTATTGTAGCTTTTCAAGTGGATAGAAAAAACAAAATAAACAAAGATAGTAGTAGATTTGACCATTGTTCGTTATCATCTCTAAAAGTATACTTGAATTCGGAATCGTACCCCTATGATAACTTGCGAATGGACTTTTCAAATGATAAGTATGCTGTACCATATCACATGTACACTCAATTCCAAGAGGCGTTCTATGAAAAGGAGATGGCGTGTCCTATGCTGACAAAAACAGAATTCAAGACAACTGCACCACTCATTGTCATTGACTGTTCGAGGCAAAACGAAAAATTAAAAAATGCGCCAGTAGNATGAAAAATTAAAAAATGCACAAGTAGATATTAGATTAGAATTTGAATCTGATGAAAATTTTCCGACCAACACTAAAGCATATTGCTTAATTGTACACGACAAAATGTTTGAATATAATCCTATGACTAATGAAGTTCATAAAATATTATAATTTGTTTTTTTCAAAAAATAATGTAAAAGATTTTATTTTTAAAACACTAATGATTACTTAAATATATATTTTGATTATTAAAGAAAATGTGTTTTTTATTTTAGTACCTTATCCTTATTATATTTCATTTATTTATTACATAAATCAAAAGCAGATAGAATAAATACTATGTAAAAAATAAATGCATATGAGAGTGATCGTTACTGTACGATGATACCTTTGATGTTTGAAATACGCTTACCTAAGCTTCTGGTAGTCGATGATAAAATTCTTAGAAATTATAGCTATACATTTAATAATACACAGACAGCGCCACAATTGTTCTCATATCAAATTACAGACGCTTATGAGCGATATAATATTATGATACCTTTGATGTCGGAAATATGCTTACCTAAGCGTCTGGTAGCCGATGATAAAATTCTTAGAAATTATAGCTATACTTTTAATATTACACAGACAGCGTCACAATTGTTCTCATACAAAATTACAGACGATATAATATAATGATACCTTTAATGTTGGAAATATGCCATGTGGTGTCATTTTTATCATAAAATGCAAACGACAGTGATCGTTACTGTACGGTGGTACATTTGATGTTGGAAACATGATCACCTAAGAGTCTGATAGCCGACAATAAAATTCTTAGAAATCATTTGTACATTCGATGTTAGAAATATGCTTACCTAAGCGTCTGGTAGCCGATGATAAAATTCTTAGAAATTGTAGCTATACATTTAATAATACACAGACAGCGCCACAATTTATCTCCTATCAAATTACAGACTATTATGAGCTATATAATATAATGATACCTTTGATGTTGGAAATATGTTTACCTAAGCGTCTGGTAGCCGATGATAAAATTCTTAGAAATTATAGCTATACATTTAATAATACACAGACAGCGCCACAATTTATCTCATATCAAATTACAGACTATTATGAGCTATATAATATAATGATACCTTTGATGTTGGAAATATGCTTACTTAAGCGTCTGGTAGTCGATGATAAAATTCTTAGAAATTATAGCTATACATTTAATAATACACAGACAGCGCCGCAATTGTTCTCATATCAAATTACAGACTATTATGAGCTATATAATATAATGGTACCTTTGATGTTTGAAATACGCTTACCTANGATACCTTTGATGTTGGAAATATGTTTACCTAACCGTCTGGTAGCCGATGATAAAATTCTTAGAAATTATAGCTGTACATTTGATGTCGAATATATGCCATGTGGTGTCATTTTTATCATAAAATGCAAACGACAGTGATCGTTACTGTACGGTGGTACATTTGATGTTGGAAACATGATCACCTAAGAGTCTGATAGCCGACAATAAAATTCTTAGAAATCATTTATACATTCGATGTTAGAAATATGCTTACCTAAGCGTCTGGTAGCCGATGATAAAATTCTTAGAAATTATAGCTATACATTTAATAATACACAGACAGCGCCACAATTGTTCTCATATCAAATTACAGACGCTTATGAGCGATATAATATTATGATACCTTTGATGTCGGAAATATGCTTACCTAAGCGTCTGGTAGTCGATGATAAAATTCTTAGAAATTATAATGCCATAACGACAAACGATACCTTTGTTCTCATAAAATTCATACGATAATTATTATTACTTATGACGACATCTTCAATATTAAAAAAATATGCTTACCTAAGCGTCTGGTAGTTGATGGTAAAATTCTTAGAAATGATTTGTACATTTAATNTAAATTTTTATTATATTTGTTGTATTTTCAATGTATTGTTATTAAATTCAGTTAAAATATTCGCGTATTTATTCGCAAAAAATTATTTTTTACAAATACAAAAGCAAATTAATTCAATTTTATAATAAAGTAATCTTACGTTACTGAAGACAAATTAAAATAATTGATAAAAGTTAATCGTTTTGGAAAAATGTTTTCATTGCCGAAAAAATGTATAAAATAATAATAGGTTTATAATAAAATCGGGTTTTTCGTTAATATGAACCGATATTATTATTCAAAAAAATTAAATGTGTATTAAAAAAGAATAAAAAAGTTTAAAATATATCAACTACATATTTTTAGTTATTAAAGTTGATTTTTTATAATACGAGTGAAAAATTATAATACGAAAAATGGCGATTTTAACACCGCGAAAACAATACTTTCACCAATGGACGATTTCGCCATATGAATCATAGTTATTCTAGAGGATAAACGCGTCTGTTAATAACGAATCGATCATCCGGTCGAACTATTCGGGGAGATTATCGTTTCCGCCAAACCTGAATAAGGTCGGTTTTCCGTTTCCGCCAAACTGATCTTAATATTAATTAGCAAAATAAAGTAATTTTTTGTCCCATCACTATCAAATGACATTCGCCCCCAAGAATTGTTGGCCTCCTTAACCACCCCTAAATATGATCATGTAGTTTTAAATAATTACTTATTTTATCATATTGGAATAACTTTATAAAGAAAATATGACGCTTTACCTAAGGTAAATAATTTATAATAGATAACTATTATAAGTAGGTTTATATATAACTGTAAAAAATAATAAAAATATAGTTGCGGATTTGCTCCTGCTTGTCCCCGCCGTTAAAAAACGGTGGAGGAAGGGGAAGAAGAAGAAGAAGGGAGTGGCAATGGACACTGCGTGTCCAATTGCGGACACCTCGGCGCCCTTGCCATTCAAAGTCGCGGCCCCTAGGTCGGCGTCATCTGCTGCAACCGCTCCATCACCCACCCAGGACACCTAATGAATAGAGGTGGTGAAGCAGAAGGGAGCCAAAAAAGTGGAACGGTTGACTACGGCTCCCAAAGCGGAGGTCCCTGGGGGGACCAAGGCCAAGCCGCCGCCACCGTCACTAGGCCCGACTGGCGCCCAGTTTCAGGCCAAAGTCCTGAAGACGGAGGCGGTGGTGATTGGGCCACTCAAGGAGGGTCAACAATACGCTGTGGTCATTAAGACCGCGATTTTTGCTGTTGACCTCAAAGCCTTGGACCCCCAATTGGCGGGCACCAAGAGGACCCGAACAGGTCTCGCCCATATCCTTGTGGGATGAGACACCTTTTTTTTTTCTTACAACCGGCATTATTGTGGGCCGCCCGGGAACTGCCGTGAGGCATTACTTCAGGGCGGCCCACGCCGTCTTAATTATTTACACCACCACGTTGCGAATCAGCCCAAAATTAATCAAGAGCTAATTCGCAACGTGGTGTGGCCCCCTCTCGTTAACCGAATCCCGCAGTGGGAACCGTTAGGAAGGGTTGGCGAAATAACTCACAAACAAAGACACAAAAACAAGAACAAGAATCTAAGGCACCGGCCTAAACCAGCGCCTCAGGTCCTCCTGTGCCGGGCGGCGTTGCTGGCTCTGTCTCAGGCGTTCTGCTTCCTCCTTCTTTAATAAGACTGATTCGGCGAACGCCTGGACGAGACTCCACGCCTCCTGACTCCTCAACATCTGGTCCACAATAGACCCAACTCGGAACATGGACCCTAGTCGAGACTTCAAAGAGTCACGCCTCGCACCGGAAGAGAGTGTGCAGAGCGCTATCAGCCTCTCCCGGGCATTCCGAACAGTGGTCGCACGTCAGCGCGGCTGCTTTACGAATACGGTGTAAGTACTCGTTAAAGCAGCCGTGGCCGGACATCACTTGGGTGAGACCATAAGTCATCTTTTCGTAAGTCCGGTCCACCCACCTGTCCAACCGATCGGGTCCTATGAGGGACCTGGTCACTCGCCTCTCGTCGTTTCCTCCTAGAAGCGAGTCCGCCTCCGGAGCATGGTCATCCGCCTGAGCGCTAGCCATGAAGGAGTGAACTTGTACCTTCCGCTTCGGTCTTGTCCAGGGCTAGGCTCAGTCCGCTCCCCTCCTGCTGGATCCAGGCGGTGACTGCGCTGAGCGCGCAGTTTGCACGAGATCCAGCCTCCTCAGACGAGGCGCCTTCTGCCATCACTAACGTGTCGTCCGCGTAGCAGTCGACGCGCACGTGCGATGGTAGCGAAACGCGGAACACCGCATCGTACGCGATGTTCTACAACAGAGGCCCGAGAACTGACCCTTGCGGGACGCCTCCCGTAACAGGTCTGAATCTCGGGCTCGCGGCGCTCTCGTAAGACCCGGGTCGTAAGACACGGGTTGTAGTCCACTGACTTCACGAGTTCGGCCCAACATTTCGCTATGGCCCGCCAGATGGCGAGCTTCAGCTCTTTGCGGGCCGACCTCAGCGCCTCCCTCGGGTCCGGGGATTCGGGGTTATAACTTTTTGAAAAATGTATGGATCAATACAATTTTTTTATGAGAAATAATATTTATATACTTCTTTCATTTGACATACTTTTTTTTTAAATCGGACCATTTCCCTTAATACAGGAGGGATTCAAAACATAAAAATGCATATAGAAAGTAGAACTTTTTCAACTTAATATTTGAAAGTGTTCCGGAGGAAATACTAACACTTTTATATATATCTTAAATTAAAGCTTATGTAATAAAATTTAATATTTAAAAAAAAAACTTCGGACTTTATTTTGTCTTCATGGTGAAAATAGCAACCGTATTCAAAAATATGCTATTTTTATGTTAAAATTCTTGGTTTTGTATTTTATTTTATTAGAAGAGGATTACACTGATTTTCATAAATATTATATCAATCTAATTGTCATAGTATAAAAAGTTAAACATATTTAAATTATATTGTTTCTTAGAAGTCGAGAAAAATAACTTTAAAATTTGAACTATCTAAATTTCCATTTTTATTAAGTGACGAATTCGAGGTACGATTTCTGAGACAGTAACACTGTGTCACTGAATTTTTTCTTAATTCTTTTTGAGTTAGAAAAAAATGTTTAACTCATTTGATTTTTATTTCATTTAGATTCAATAACTTCAATAAATATCATGAATACCATTACTGTAGTCTCCTCTCGTGAGAAAAAATTCTTATTAATATTATTTTACTATGTGGTTTTTTTTTTTGTAGCTATCATTTATTTTCTCAGCTTTCACTTGATCTACTTTTTATGTACAACATGAATCATCCCTATTCTACCCCCTTATTAATGTTATGTATATAGCACCTTCTTTCTTCTTTTTTTATGAATATATATTTTAAAATGATACATATAAATTTTCAAAAAAAAATGTTATATTATACGTAACCTTTCTCCTTTTATTAATATTTATTTTTTTTAAATCAAAACCTAAAAAATCCGTCAACAAGTACTATCTTGCTTGGCTCGACTACTAGGTCACTGTCCAGTGTTTCACCTGGGTATATAATACCATAATGGGAAGATCAGGGGCCATTGTTCCCTAGTAATTCAATCGTAAAATTGCTTGGGTTCATTTATCACGGCAAAAACCGAAAACTCAAACTTCGCATCGAAACATCCGCTGACGAGGCCGAAGAAAATATTGTCGAGCGTCCAATATATATAACATAATGTTGGTGTGTCGGCGGTAAAACGACTGTGTCGTCCCGAGCACGACGAGCGCTTTACGGGATTGTTGGTTTTGTCGACCCGAGTATCCGTCCGCAAATCTATACACGTTGTGTTTGACTTTATTGTTATTATTATTATTTTTTTTTAACAATACGCGTTATTACGGCGGTTATTAAGGCCACTTATTAACGAGTCGTTGTACAATTAAAAACTTATAATAAAATTTCTATAGTGACAACACCAACACGTTGTCGGTCGCACGATTACATTCATAAACGAGGAGCAATCGAGTGAGAATGTATTTTTTATTGAATTTCCAGTTACTTACAAAAGTAAGAGAGAAGAGATCTACAGATTATCATTATATGAAGTGTATAATAAATGTTGATAATAAGGTACTCTAAAGTGATAATGATATAAAAAAAAACCCAGTACAGGGGGGTCACGGCACAGTGGTGCCGTGGTATAGTTGGATCAAGTATAATGATATCTGACAGTGATTAAAATCACTATCAAAAATAAACGCTTCGATGCAAATCTTTAGATAGTGTTTAATTTTAAAAAATTGGTGGATTATTCCAAAAGCTTCATAAACTGCTAGTTCCTTATTAATATCCTGATTAAGATAAAGTAAGTCGAATGAAAAAAGGAATATTAAAAAATAGCATTTCCCATAAAAAAAATTATATTGATCAATACACTTTTCAATAAGTTATAGCATTATAAAGCTAAAAATATAAAAAATAAAATTGAGAATTTTCACAAAACAATAGCATTTGGTAGCCATTTAAACCGTGAAGATAAAATAAAGTCCGAAATTTTTTTTTTGCATAATAAATTAAATTACATTAGCTTTAATTTAAGATATATATAAAAGTGTCAGACCTTCCGGAACATTTTCAAAAGTTAAGTTGAAAAAGTTGTCATTTTAAATCCCCCCTTGTGGGCAGGTTAAGGGTTAAATTTATGAAAAAAATATACTAAATGAAAGGTAATAATATTATGCATCTATATAAAAAAGAATTATATTGATATGTTCATTTTTGAAAAATTTATGGCACTTTTAAGTAAAAAAAATTGAAAAAATTTCGAAAATAAGCGATTTTTAAATTCGTAATTTTTTGGAGGTTTCCCCCATTACGGGGAACGAGGGAATTTTTTTCAATTTTTGTGGGTAATGTCTTCGACTAGATACAATTTGTGATCTTTTGACGTATCATTGAAAGAAATCGGTTCGGTGAGAGCTGAGAAAAAGTGGTAACAGACACAAAAAAAAAAAACACATCTTAGTAAAACCAATACCTTCTCAGTTTCGCATCAAAGCTAATAAAGATGGAAAGAATATTTTGAAAAATTACTGAATGTGGAGTAACAAAAAAAGACATATGAGGATATCTCGTAGAATAAGGGATTGGTAGATTTAATTAGTGAGAAAGAGGTATAGGAGGCTGTGGCATCAATGAAAAAGAATAAAGGACTAGATTAACTTCCAGCTGAAGTATGGAAAATATCAGGCAGTGTTAGCATAAGGTGTTTGAAGGAACTTTTAAATAAAATCTTATTAGAAGGGAAAATTCTGAATGAATAGTATTATGATGCCAACATTTAAACGTAAAGGTAACATACAAGAGAGTGGAAATTATAGAGGCATAAAGCTTATGAGTTATAGTATGAAAATTTGGGAAAAGGTATTAGATAAGAGAACAATAAATGAAACATCGGTATCTAACGGAGCCAATATTTTGTATAAAGCAACTAATAGAAAAGTATAGGGAAAAGAAGAAATGTATGGTATTTATAGATTTGGAGATAGCGTATGATAGAGCACCGAAAGTGGTTTTAAAGTGGGCATTAATGAAAAAAGGTACATTAATATAATAGAAGATATGTATGATGGCACTTGTACCAGGGTAAAAAGTGTGGGAGGAGTAACAGAAGTTTTTCGGGTAAGAATAGGAATGCATCTAGGTTCTGCTTTAAGCCCTTACTTATTTTCTATAGTGATGGATGAAATTACTAGAGAAATACAAAGAGAGGTGCTGTAATGTATGTTGTTTGCTGTCGATATTGGGTCAATAAGAGAAAATAGGGAGGAAATTAATCAAAGGCTAGAGGTGTGGAGATCAGCTCTTGAAGAAAAGGGTTTAAAAATAAGTAAAAGTACCACAGAGTATATAAAGTACGAGTTTGACAAAGGAGAACACGAGATAGTTGAAATGAGGAGACCAGTGACAATACGTGATTGGAGAGGTAGGAAGTTTTAAGTATTTATGATCAGTTGTACAAAAGAGCGGATTGAATTTCCAGTTACTCTTTCACGTCGATCGCGCAACAAGTACGATGTTGATACGGCGTATCAATGTTTATATATATATATCGATATGGATTGATCCTGTTATTAAAATAGTCGATTCAAGTCAGATGTGTTTTGAAAATATATATATATTTTTATTAAGAAGAACTAAAAGCGAGAACGACTCTCAATACAGTGATAGAGCAGGTCTATCGTAAAGTTTAATACACGATAGGGTTGTGTTTATGTTCTAATAGCCAACGTTTTCGCTTGCGATTCAATGACCGTTCTTTCTCCGGAATGTCAAAATGTAAGCTTGCCCTTTCAAGTTGGTCACCATCGAGTTGGCGTCGTAAATCCTGACTTTCACTTTGAACGAGTATTCCCACCATTTCTCCGTAGGCGCAAACGCCATTGGAATTACGCTTTTGGAATACGTCAGATTTTGTACTAAGTAATCGCCCTGCAAAAGTCGTACAACACATTTCATGGTTAACAAATTGAAAATATTTCCAACGTGGCTATTGTATTCAATAGTTTTTTGTAGTTAGTCGACTAGCAAAAGGTGTATTTTTTCATAACAAAAATTATTAGTTATTATTATTATTGGATGTATTTTATTTCTTTTATCTCGGACTGTCGACAAATCTAACGTTTACCGACTGCATTTGAAGACAAATCGGTTAACGTTCCGACTGCGCTGTCCGACAATTTGTGAACGATTCGTCTCGTCGACGACGACAACAAAAAACGCTATTGACAAGGCGGATACGCCGAACACGTACTTTTTTGACTTATAAAACAATCGCCGCGTTAACGATTCGATCGAAGAGCGCAATCGAAATAAATCTGATATTTGCAACAGGTAATTTCGGGGCGGGCCGACGATGGCGTCGACTCGCGATTGTTGTCGTCAGCTACTGTACAACAGCGGCAGCGGTGCGCGTTACAAAAACTACAAAAAAATAGAACTAGAAATTCTATAGGAAATCTTCAATTCGAAGGTGTTGATTTTAACGATTAAACGTGTTCCGTAAACGTTTTGTAAATGCGTTAGACGCGGATTCAGCGGTACGGTCGAAATCTGAACGATCCTATTAGTGATAGGTTCTTGAAAAATTCATATCGCGCGCTCGTCCTCGTTTCGTCACGAATCAAACGAGAATGATTCTCCGACCGTTCGACACATTTTACAGAAGACGCCGCCGCCGCAGAATAATTTACCGGGACGCCCGAAACATATCGACAGTCAGTTAGAAGCCAAAAACCGATCCTCACCCCCGTACGCGCGGTCTAGAAAAACGCCAGTCCTTCTCATCCGCGAAGTTTATGCGAAAACGTAATTTTTTTACCGAAAACGATACTCTGAAAGGATTAAGAGACATGAAAAAATTAATAAAATAATTTATAATAATATAAAGTAAATTTTATTGTTTGAATTGAAATGTTAAACGTTTATGTTGAAAAATTGTTGGACCTTCACCGCAAAAAAACGGACCACGACGAACCATTCGACTTGCCCTAAATAACGATTCTAGTTTTTCTAGGATTTCGTTAGAACTCCCCTTTGGCCGCGGGAACACCATCGCCGGTCGATAAAAACTCAAATTCAAATCGAAACAAGAGAAGGTATTGGTTTTACTATGGTCTGTTTTTTTTTTATTTATTTATTTTTTTTTTTTTGTCTGTTACCACTTTTTCTCAGCTCTCACCGAACGGATTTCTTTCAACGATACGTCAATAGATCAAAAATCGTATCTAGTCGAAGACATTACCCTTAAAAATTGAAAAAATTTCCCTCGTTCCCCGTAAATGGGGGAAACCTCCAAAAAAATTACAAATTTAAAAATCGCTAATTTTCGAAATTTTTTCAATTTTTTTTACTAAAAACTGCCGTAACTTTTTCAAAAATGAACATATCAATATAATTTTTTTTTATATAGATGNAATGAACATATCAATATAATTTCTTTTTTATAGATGCTTGATATTTTTATCTATCATTTGGTATATATTTTTTGTAAATCTGACACTTAACCTGCCCACAGGGGGATTTAAAATGACAACTTTTTCACAAAAAATTAACTTTTTCAACTTAACTTTTGAAAATGTTCCGGAAGGTCTGACACTTTTATATATATCTNAACTTTTGAAAATGTTCCGGAAGGTCTGACATTGATTCGCGTACATATGTTTTTTTTTTTTTTTAAATTGTTCGCTAATGGTTATTTTGGCGTTAAAGCATAAAATAAAAAAAATATATATATATATTTTATTTTTGATTTGGAATCGTGCGTTAAAATAATAATAATAATTTAATAATAAAACTTACTTTGAAAGGACATTTGATTTCTCGATTCTTGTAACCTATTGAAATAAAAAAAAATGCTGCGTCCAAACCAGCACATATGTTTTTTAATTCCAAAGATCGATGATCTGCGCAATCGATAAAATACTCTTTGCATTTTATTAACTCTCCTTCTACCTAAAATATTTCAAAAGAAATAGTATTTAACGTTTTTGATATCTAATATTTTTATACTCATGCTGGTAAAGTCAAGGACTACTTATAAACACGTCAAGGGCCGAGCCGAGTTTAAAAAACATATCACTTTTTATAAGGTCTAAAGACCTTTTTTGACATAAAATCATTTCATTATTTCTTAAGTTTAAAGAAATTTCTTAAGACTAAGCGAAATGTTGAGTTTGGTTTCATATATATAATTTTTTTTAAATAAGGAATCTTCATTTGAAAGGAAAAAATGTAATTGAATCGTAACTTTCACTCTTATAGAATTGACAACTCGTGTTGTAATGACGACTTAATTTTAGCCCTACGTAGCTAAAATAGTATTGGATTTACTCCATTTTTGCCTTCAGGTCCACTATTAACTTAACTATCATAATTTAATAAAGTTCCCTTAATAATCTTAATCAACAAAAATCTTTTAATTGCGTGAAAATCTTCAATATTCACGTGTATCTTATTTTTTATTACTTTTAATAATTATCCCTAGTATTAAGATAATGGTCTTCGACATACTAATTTATGTCTACTACTGGTGACATCAAATAAAATACATTTTGTTTTATGTACAAGGTATCAGCATATTATATTCTACAACAACACTTTATATTTTTGTATATATCTATATATATTTTTTTTATTATTCGATGATTCGTTTTATTGCATCATAGTGTATACTATTTAGTTTAATCTTGTTTTTTATTTTCTTAAATCCACTTATGGTCCGGGTGTTGTTTTTCACGATCGAGACCCTCGCCTAAGTGGTTAACGACCCGACTTTCCTTATTGCAAGAGAGCCATCAGGATGGCAACTCCACAATCCGTTGTGTGGCCCAAGTTGTCACCTCTCAGTGTTTTTTTTTATTTTTTAAATCGGTAAACCAATTTCATATAATCCTAATGAATTAACTTTCTTTAACGGTTCGTCGCAAGACCATTAAAAGCCGTATCTAGACGAGACTAGTTATCGCCTAATAATAGTCGGATAAATTCTCTGTAATCTCAAAAAAATAATAATAATAATCCGAAAACTTACAATTGTTATAAAACAATCGACGTATAAAAATATACACTAAAAATACTTAAAACACTTGCCACGCTCAAGACGTAGTTTTTATAATCAAGCGTATGACTCAAAGGATTATATAAATGGATTAAATGAATGGATTAAATGAATGGATTAAACAAATGGATTAAATGGTTCCATTTCTATTGCACTCGGTATAGATTACTAATATGTCAGTAGCTTACGCGATAGGGTGTTAGGACAACGCGAAGGCTGAAGTTCAACTGCACGTATTGTACATCGCGAAATTGCTTGACTTCAAAGTGTAACCAATTGAAAAACGAATCGTTCTGAATCAATTCGTAGCTGACGACGCGCATTTCGTGTCTCACGGGATTGGGATTTCCTAAAAGCTAAACGTTTCTTTCTTTATACACGCGGTACAAAACAAATATATGTATATAAAAAAAAACGGCATACCTGAAAATTAGCCAAAATAATAAGACTAAGTTTTACCGTCAACACTATCAATAAGTAACGCATTTTGACGTTCACGTACTTGCCGTTCGTACAATTGAAAAAATAATAATGACTACGAATCGTCCAACGTAGCATATTTGACAATATATATGTTTAATATATATATATATATATATATGATCATATTCTTTTGTTCGCGAACACGAGTTTTCGTGTAGTAGTATCGTTCTTTTATGAAAAAAAAAAAAATGTACGGAAGTCATTATCGTTTAAAAATTTTACGCGGAGGGTGAGGTGTAGCCTATTATTGTTTATAATTAGGCGTTTGTCGGCGGCGCTTCTGTTTTGTACTAGAGACGGACGTAACGCGTAAAAATTGGATGTGTTGTACGTCATTTTATATTTTATAATCGTAACACCTCATCACGACATAAGTAAATTTTAAAATAACGATTGTTACGATTCGGTTTTTTGAGCTTTTTCCTGTACTCGTAACGTGTATAACGTATATTTATATATTATGTATAAAGTATTATGTATTTACATATATATATATATATATAATACATAAATATAAATTAAATACCGATGAAAAATATAAACAATTTAACGCGATTAAAACAACCAACATTTTTTTTTTTTGAACATAAAAATATGTTTTTTAAATATTTTTTTTTTGCTTTAAGAATAAATACGCATATAGCATTTTTATACGCACATTTATTGTGTCTGCGGAGGGGGGGTAGTTGCTGGCGACATTCGATGTAAATGGTGTACAACGAATGTGTCCGACAACGTTGGTGGTAATATGTAAATGGAAATATTGTTTTGTCGAACTTTTTTTTTTTTTCTTAACAATCGCCGTCTCTCGACATCGTGTTTAAAATCAATTTTTTTTATATTTTCCACCAATAACAACAATGAAAAATAATTTTTTCTAAAAACCTCAATACGTGTACGCCGATGTCGAGTTGCACCCACTCCGCACTGCGCACCCGATTTGTATGCGTCGAAACGTTACCCGACCAGCGCCAAAAGTAAAACTAAAAGGCCGCGGAGTCGTCGACGTTTGGAAATAATTTTAAAAGTCTCGACCGCAGCCACTGCGCGACATTTACGCGTCTGCTTTGTCGAGAACAGGCCTCCGACTGACAGAGACGGGACGCCTTTTTATAGCGTTTCTCCGAACAATCGTCATCGTGTAGTTCTCGCGACGTTGTTGTTCATTTGACGAGCGAGCCACAAAACGCAATAAACACCTACACAAAAAAAACCTATATTAGGGTTTTCAAGAGATTTTTTCAAAAAAGTCAAAATACAAAAATAACCTTATTTTAATACTACGTTTTAAAGTGTTAATGACTTCCGTTCATTTTTTTTTTTTAAGCAAAAAAAAAAAGTATTCAATCGGCGGAATTTAATAGCGGTGATATCAATTTAACGCGCATTTCCCTACACCCAGAGAAAAACCTCGATCTATATAATAAATTCATTGTTCAATTTGATAAATATATCATTACTATTGAACCTATGATATATTTATCAATATGATAATTTTTTTTCTTGTCTTGAACAATAATTATTTATAAGAATAGTTATTTTGTTCGTATTAATAAAACATTATCATAAACCCTTGATAAAATTTCTCTTTCAATTTTGATTGAGGTTTTTCTTTGGGTGNTGAGTATAATTATATTTCGTTACGTTTATAATTACCGTTTCAAAACGTGCAAACATTAAGTACAAAAAAGAAATTTTACTTTTCTTAATTTGTAAAATAAAACTTTTAATACTTGACCATTTGTGGGAAAATCAACGCCAACAATTTGGTTTTCGTAATTACCAATTAGACCATAACTACTAGAAAAAAACAAAAAAACATAACTACTAGATCTTTTGGCCATTATAAAAATTATAAAATAGTTAATTACGTAAAAGTAAAAAAAGCAATATAAGTGATGAAATATAATAAAAAGATTCAAAGATAATAGTAGCTTGCTGTACTACATAGAATAAAATTAGACTTGAATAACGAAAATGTTAAAATATTATATTTAACATATCATGGTTATAGGTAGACCTCTTCAAATATAGATTTTAGACTAATACTATACAAGATAAGATAAACATTTATTGATCTTGTCTATGATTAAATGCGAATATGGTCATGTGTTGATTGAGTATTATAAAACTAAAATTGATTTAAAGAAAAGTAACTCGTGATACAGGAGAAATACTATAAATAATCAGATAATTAAATTTAAAGTAAAAACAAAGAGATATGTAAAATTAAATATTAACAAATTTTGTAAAGCAAAATTCTTTTAGCTTCGATGCGAAGCTGAGAAGATATTTATTTTACTAAGATGTGTTTATTTTTTTTTTTTTAATTTAAAGCTATTTTTTAAATTTTATTTCATTTTTTATGATTTATTTAAACTAATACTCGTTCAATGCTATAAAATTCAACTTAATAACTGAATTAATTTATATTCAAGTCAGTATAAACATTTGAAAAGGTTATAATAAAACGTTGAAACTATTAAAGTAACGAAGTATAAAAAATTAGCTGATAAATTATTTTTGTGTTATCATTATATTTTTTGTAAAAAATTCAATAAATTTTTAAACAAATGAATTTTCAATAAAAATATAGATGACTTTATTACTATTGAATCAAACAACTTTTTTAAACGTTTTAACATAAGCATGGATTTTCTAAACATAGATCCTAAAACATAAATTAATACATTTATCATTAACCACTCGAGTTTTCCTAAAATAACAAAACTGTATATATATATATACATATATTATTTATTATACTAAGTGAAACTGACAACTTGTGTGATTTTTAATACAACTAAAAGTTCGCTGTAATTTTGTTTTTTAATTTTTTACATTTTCAGACTGCGCTAAATTTATATTTTTTTAAGGTTACAAGAGCCGTTAGTTAGATGTATTCCACAGTGTATCCGACCCTGTAAATCTAATAGACTCGTAATGTTATAAAAGTGAAACGCATTAAAATTTTTTTTCTTTTTTTGTACTTAATGTTTGCACGTTTTGAAACGGTAATCATAAACGTAACGAAATATAATTAGGGAAACACGCGCGTTAAATTGATATCACCGCTATTGAATTCCACCGATTGAAATCTTTTTTTTTTTAAAGCAAATAAAAAAATGAACGGAAGTCATTAACACTTTGAAACGTACGCCGAAGGTGAGGCATGTTTTATGATTATTATCGTTGGGAATTCCTCGGACGGGTTTCTCTTCGATAATATGTACGCGAAAACATTCACGATTTCCGGATTCGAGAGACGTCTCGTCGGTCAATTGTTTCCCTAAGGAAGCGTTTCGAACAAACGCGAAGCTCAGAAAGTATTCATGTTATCACGACGTGTTTATTTTTTTGTGGCTATCGCTACTTTTTTTCGGCTCGACTTTGCTCGAACCAACGGCAAGAGATCAAGAAAAACGTGTCCAGTCGAAGACATTGTAAATGGTGAAAATCCGCCGAAACGATTATGATTTTTTTGGCAAATTTCGACGTGTAATTAATTTTTTTTTTTTTTTCTAAAAATCGCTATGACTAGACATGACGAATCAAAATAATTCATTTTTACAACGAAACATATTTGTCCCGACGACTTGTCCTCTACTAGAAAACGACTGCCGCCGTATTTAAAAAACGTGCGATTTTCGTGTATAAAATTTTCGATTTCATATTTCGTTCCTTTGACTTTAAATGGCTACGACCTTTTCAAAAGTATATGGATCGATACAATTTTTTTTTTCATAAATACTTTTTGTGCTAAACATAAACATTCTTAAGCTTTAAAAAGTAAACATTAAAGGTATGTTGTTCGACGTACCTTTTTTTTTTATTAAATAAGACCGTTTTCCCCTATACAAGGGGGCGGATTAAAACTCGATATATACATAACAATACATTTTATCTCAATGTAAAAATCATCGTTTGACGTATTAAGATATTCAAAACCGCCATGACTTTTTGGAAAACGAACGAATCAAAATGATTTTCTTTATATTGAATCCTTTTGTATATCCCTTTTATGAGTTATACATTTACGAAAAATCTCACACTTATGAATCCCTACCAGAGGACAGGTCTTATGGGGGAAGGTTTAAATACTATTAATACTTATCCAGATAATAGTAGAATAATCTTCAAAACATTTTATTTCTTATAATATTATATGAGATAAAATTATTATGTATTGTTTAAATATATACACATTAATAAAAAGTTATAAAATGATTTTAGCTTCGATACGAAGCTGAGAAGGTAATAATTTATATATT
The DNA here is from genome assembly GCF_025091365.1 of Daktulosphaira vitifoliae. Taxonomy (NCBI): domain Eukaryota; kingdom Metazoa; phylum Arthropoda; class Insecta; order Hemiptera; family Phylloxeridae; genus Daktulosphaira; species Daktulosphaira vitifoliae. Next base: position 6,571,948 of record NW_026099573.1, on the reverse strand, counting down.
TATTTATTTTTTGGGTCTATCACAACTTATTCTCAGCTCTCACTGGACCGATTTTTCTAAACGATACGTCAAAAGATCATAAATCGTATGTAGTCGAAAATAATTTTTCTAAACATTTCTATAACATATTGAAAAATGAACGAATTGAAATAATTACTTTGTTATATTGAAACCTTAGATTTGACTCTTTCTTTTGGCATAAATTTTTTGAAAATCTGACTCTTTACCTGGCCACAGCGGAATTAAAAATAGCGACTTGTGCACAAAAATTTAACTTTTTCAACTCGAGTTACGAAAACGTTCTGGAATTACTACGAACTTCAAACGCGAGTTAAAAAAAAGCTCGTGTCGTGCCCCGGAAGTCAGAAAAAAAAAATTCGTCCCGTAAGACTATTTTCTACGTGTAAACGGCCGTCGGAATCGAACGGAAAACGCAATTAAAAAACCCGCTATTATCGTGTGTCGGATTTTTTTTGTTCATTTTAAAACCGAAGATTCGCCGTAGTGACGAGTCCGCCGATTTTCGTAAAATCAACGGGTAACGTGTCGTGTACGTTGCGCGTTTTTCTACGATTCCCCTTAATTTAGATACGTTAAATTATATTTTCCGTTAGATTTTATTGTAATGAGCTCATTATCATTTCGATAAAATCTAACGGAAAGTAATTTTTTATAACTCGAAAACAACAGCTGGAAAAATGTTTAAGCGTAATCCTAATGACTTATTGGAAAACACAATTATTATTATTATTAAACAACGTATGGAATTTTACTTTAAAGTATGCTCGAAATAACAAAAGTACGACTACAATTAAAACGATATATTATTCAGTCGAATTTAACCATTTTTATAATTAGTATATATATATAATGCATAATAGTATTATTAAATTCATGTAATTTGTAAACGCGTAGAGACGTGTACGTGAATAAAAAATGTACTAAGTGTATTATAAGTGTGAGCCGTTGTACACAAAGTGCATCGATAAACAATTGGCTTGTAATTTATTGAAAACCGAGATTTTCATAATCGTTTAACACGACTTTCTCGTAGAAACTGTTGAGTTTCGCACATATGAGTTCGATCGGGTCGTCAGACGACGGCCCGTCTTTGGCTCCGTCCATTTCGATCGTAAAGGTCGGGGCCGAAGGATCTCTTACCAACAGGCAGTCTTTCCGATAGTACACATCCACCGTCTTCAACTTTGGAAAAAAGGCCGTTAAACGGAAATCTGAAACCGCGTTCATATAATCACCGGCCACGGACCTGTCGCTGGTGCGGTTTGGGTCGACGACAAATCTTTCGGCAGGGTACGTTTTCGACGATTTCTCGATGAACGCGGAAACGTCGTCGACCAGATTTTCGATGACCAACGGTTTATTTCTGGAAGTATGATTGGTCGCTTTCCTTACGGTGGCCAGCGCGGACGACATTCGATCGAACATGCGACCGGACCTGTTGATCGTATCGTACAGCCGAATGGCGCAACGAATAAACTCGGTCCTGTTGTAGCTATCCCGTTCGCCTGTACAAATAAATATCAGCGAGTCCAACTTATCGATGAAAGATTGGAGTATCTCGGTGTACCTGCAACGCAAGAGTTTCGACAGATATTTACGTTTGATCCAATTGTCGTCCACGTTTACGAGGTTTACGACATCGCTAACCGTTAAATATTTACTCTTATCTCTAAGCATTATGTAATTCAGATTGTTCCAACCGTTGCTTTTCAAAATCGAGTTTAGAATTATAGCAATATTTTCTTCTTCGTCTTGAGGAGGCCTGAAACTAATAATATCGAGACGATTAATATAATTGTTTTAATTATCACATAAAAAAATAATCGGTTTCAATCGCGCAATAGCTCGACTTCAATTATTAATCAAATTAATCGGTATTAATCCCGCAATAGTCTCGATAATTACGACTGAGTACTAATTTTAAAAATCGGGCCTATGTCGTCTCTAACAATTTTTTTTTTTTTCATTATTAAATATGATGATTTTTTCAATTCATTTCAAGTTAAACATTTTTTGGCCATTTCTATAAGATTATGTCAAGTTATTTCTAACTTTAAACGATTCATAAATAATTTTTAACGGGTATTTTTTAAATTTTAATTCCAATTGATATTGGGATTCGCAACGAATTCTATTAACACCACCCACTAGTGTTTCTATTGAAATTATGATTACGTTGTTGATATAATTTTTTAATCCCAAACAACTTTGGAGGGTATCGACTTTATTGTTTTCAATGTCAATATACACGTGTTAGCTAGCCAATAAATTAATAAACTGTTCTAATTAAGAAAATGACTGATCAATAACGACTTTTCATTTATTACTTCGGAAGTTATTACCAAACTAACGTATGATAATATTTTTCATTAGACTCGTGCGTTTTTTGTCCATATCTAATAATAATTAAAAACGTTCCGAGTATCGGTCCAACAAATTTTTGTAAACCGGTTAATTAGTTAATTTTCTATTTTACGGGCTAGTTAAATATGTGTGTTACTATTTAAAGTCGACTCCGCTGCAAGAGATAAGGGATGAATTAAAAACGTCACCACTACGAGATATAAGGGATGAATTAAAAAGTAATACATAAAATAATTTATTACGATCATTGTTACGTTCTTCTATTTCCCGAGCTCGACGCGCTACAGTGGATAATGGTGCCATTCATTTACGTGTCGAGAAGTTGAAAAACTGTCTTAGACTCCCTGAGGATGGGAAATGATGAACAAGGCGACTATTACGGTCGGCTTGCGCCAGAGATCAGACGCTAACGACAAGGAAAATGTCGTTGGCACTCTGACGATCAAAGCCAAGACTTCGTGCATCTCGAAACGTACGTTTCTACTCACTAGGATGGGCAAACTCCTCGATGAAATAAGAAACGTACGATGATGTCAAAAATACCAAAAAAATTTGAGGAATCGCGAAAGCTATGAGAACAGTTACAGAAATGAACGTTTAAGTGAGAAGAGGTAAGAGAAGACGAAAAAAGAGATAGGGGGACGTTATTGAACGTGACACGAGGAGGGCTGATGTGAGCGTAGACAATGTGGTAGATTGTGTCGAGTGCAAGTCTAAGATAAATAGTACTAAATATAAAGTAAATTAATAGCATAAGTAATACTAAGTGTAAAGTGAGTTACTTAGAAAAGTAGTACCTAGTGAATATTAAGTTACTAGAACAAATAAACTTACCCTAGTAACTTGTCCTGTTATCTCAGTGAATCTCAAGTAGTTGGGATTGAGGCGAGGAAATACAAGAAGAAGATAACGATAAAAAATACATTGATCTCAATGAATTATTTAAAATATACCATCAGCGTAAATCAAACGATTTCCTCACAAGTATATTGTTTTACCTCTTCCACGAGAGAGAGTGGAGCAAGTTGCGATAAGCTAATTTTATTGACTCCCTGAGAAAGTATTCCAGAAAAAAAAATTAAATCTTTATAATATAATTGAATAATGATAAAAGAAACATGTTAATCGTAAAACATTATATTAATAGAATTATAATTATATTTAATTATAACAATAGAACAAGGAAATTTACTATAAACATCCAGCATAAACAAAAAAAAAAATTTCTAAAGCATATATTTTTTTATTTTACTAATATCAGAGGGTGTCGCACCCTCCGATATAACAGGTTGGTTCGACAGCTATAAGCATGTATTTCGAATCTCACTAAGAATAAGTACATAATACCTTAAAACTTGGTAGAAATATTACTCAATATATTTACAACAATCGTTAAATATCTAATTGATTAATATTTATTATTAATAATTAAATTCATTAATGAGGAAAAAAGATTCGGATATGTCATTATGCGCCACGCGTCAGGGCAACAAGTTTATTTAACGGGACGAGTCGATATACCATATGTTAATTTAAGCAATACTTAAAAATCGGACGACGCGCAGTCAATCCATCTACGTGTCACCCGAACAGCAAATCACCTTCTGCCTTCTTACAAAAAAAAATTGGATTCACAAGCTACAATTTTTTTAAAACCGTCAAGATCACGGCGATTTGAGCTCAGAGCAATACGCCGCGAGATCCGAATCGCACTGCTCTCCCCAACCCACACGTTTATCGTCTTTGGAATTTATTTCATTAATTATTACGCTGAACCTTACTTGGAGTTGTCGGGATCCAACAATTCCACAAAGCCGACGTCTTGGTAATCGTTTTTTATCGTCTGACCGTAGAAAGTTATCAGTGAGTTTACAATAACGTGGAGGTCAGACTCGTCGAATTCATTTGGAGCTTCTTCTTCGTACAGTGTTCGCAAATACGGCGGAACGTCATTTTTATTAATAAACATATAAAAACTGTTGCTATTCACGAGCCGCCGTAAGTCGTTTATCTGTTTAACATTTCCAAAGAAGCTTTTAATGTTTTCAAACTCGCGAATAATATCTCCGTCGCCAGCCGCCGATAATTCGGACGGATTCCGATTCGTTTTGGAATTGGCGAATTCATAAAACGGTTTGATGTCGTTTGTTATGGTCGACAGACAGTCCATATTGACATTGATGATTTTCAAATTTATCTGGCTAATAAACTGCATGGCGTCGAACAGTTTGCCGAACATGTCGGCCGACATTGTCACCGCACTGTAAAGCAGAACGGTACAATTATTGAAATGTTTCGCGTTTGCCGTTTCCAAATAAAAGCCGCACTTGTCTATGACGCGTTTAATCGTCGCGTTGAAGTACCACAGTACTTCGGTGTACCTGATATTAAGCGAAAAAGTCACGATATTCAGTACCTGTATGTAATCGTGTCTGGTCTCTTCGTCGTCCAGCACTTCGTGTATCGGATATCCGCTTAAACGTCCCACATTGGCCCGTACGTGTGCCATCAACGTCCATCCCGGCTGATCACAGAAATGATTGGCCACGTGGATGACGTACTTTTTGTATTGCATGGAATTAATTTTGCAATTCGCAAAACGGTCGTCGATTAAAATCATAAGTGAAAATAAGACGTAATTCAAACACATGGTGTTCATCGTGTCGTACGACTTGGAAATATAAAACGGACGATCGAGTGTAATTCTAAAGTTAATTTAAATATATAAATAAAGCGTAAATTATTTAAACGGTTATGAAAAAAACTTTTTCTAAAACTGTAGTATAAATATATTTATATATTTACTCGTGTGCCAACTTAAGTAAACGCACAAGTGCGTTTGGATAAATCGCATTTGAATATATAAAAAAAGTTATTAATATCGAGACTTACATTATTGAATCATCTGTACATTGTGTTTAATTTTAAAAAATCGGTGACAGATATTCCGAAATCAAAATGAACTGCTACTTTTTTTTCAAGTTCGTGTGTCATTTGCACATAGAAAATAGTTTCCAATTTTTATACGTATTTTTCAAGTTTTGAACGCCCCCCGTATAAGGGGAAATTGTACGAAATAAAAGCGTCTCATACGACAAGGTGATATATAAAGTATTTAGAAACAAATATACATAGATCAATACGTAAATTTGTGTTGATCTAAACATTTTTCGAAAATTTTATACATAAAACCAGTAATTTTTAACTACGGCAGCCATTTGTACGTAGAAGGTCGGGACAAATTTTTTTTTTTAACTTGTAAGGCATAATATAGGTTCATACAAGCCCATGTGATGTGTTACAGTAACAACATAAGCTTTGATTTAACAAATGATTAAAGGACGCAGTATTTCCGGAACATTTTCAAAAATTTATTTCGATAAGTTGACTTTTGTAAAAAAAGACACTATTTTAAATCCCTGTGGGCAGATAAAGGGTCGGAATTTCAGTTTCGAAGCTAAAAATACAATCCATAAACAACAGTGGGATAGTGCTACAATACGTTAGATGTGAAGGTCGACATAAAAAAAAACCTCGATCGGGTTTTATTATTCGTGTCGTACCTCTGACGTTAAATTCTATGGTATATCGAGATCGTTACAATAAAAATGATAAATTAAATTATAATCAAATCGTTTAATAGTAATTAATCTACATGATAACATCAACATTTATATTAACACAATTGTACAAACATGACATTATTATTATTAAAGAGTGGTTTGAATTTTACTTAGGGTAAACTTAAAATAAACAAATACAAAAAAATACAAATACAAAAATGAAATATTACTTAATCAATTTTAACCGTCTGTATAATTAATCTCTGTACATGTACGTGTATAAAAAAATATAGTCGTTGTACAAAAAGTGTTTATGTATCGATAAACAATTGGCTTGTAATTTAATGAAAACCGAGATATTCACAATCGTTTAGCACGACGTTTTCGTAGAAACTGTTGAGTTTCACACATACGAGTTCCATTTGGTCAATGGGCGATAAATTATTTTTAGCTATGGCCAATTCTAACGTATCGGTTAATTCCGACGCCTTTTTTTCTATTATGCAATCTCTAGAATTGTACGATTCCATTGCGAATAAGTAATCGACCAAAAGATTGGAATGAACATACAAAATTTCATTTAGATATTTAATGGCCACGGCTCTATTGCTGGTGTCGTTTAAGTCGATGAAAATACTTTCGGAAGGGTACTTTTTCGACAGGTTTTTAATGAATTTAGAAATATCGTCAATGAGTTTTTCGATAAGCAATTGTTTATTTCTCGCCGCGTTATGATTGGTCATTTTCCTTATGGTGATCAGCGCGGACAACAGCCGATCGAACATGTGAGAGGACCTGTTGATCGTATCGTACAGTCGAATCGTGCAATGAATAAACGAAGTCGTGTTGTTGCTTTCCTGTTCGTCTACACAAAGAGATAACAGCGAGCCCAACTTTTCGTTGAAAGATTGGAGTATCTCGGTGTACCTGCAACGCATGAATTTCGACAGATATTTTCGTTTAATCCAATAGTTGTTCACTTTCGCATTCACGAGGCTTAAGAAATCGCCAACGGTTATTAATTGATTTGATTGTATAAGAGTTATGTGATTTAGATTGTTCCAACCCTTTTTATTCATAATCGAGTTTAAAATTGTAAGATATTCTTCATCCTTGTCTGTGGGATGCCAGAACCTAAAAACATCGAGACAATTAATTAAAATTATTTTAATTATTACAAAAGAAAATAATCGGTTTCAATTGCACAATAGTCTCGATTATTATGATAGAGTATTAACTATAAGACAGTTTTATGTCGTGTCAAAAGTTTTTTTTTTCTACTATTGAATATAGTTCAATAATATTTGATTATAATAACATTTTTTTACATTTTATAAGTTATAAATTTAGGTTTTAAATAAAGATGACATTTGAAATTGTAAGTTTGTACAATTTTGAAACTAATTTTTTTGTGTAAAATGTATTGGAACCTAAAATTTTGTTGTTACTTTTTAGATAATTTTTGTTTTTTTTTTTATTTTAAAATCTATATTTGTAACATTAAAAGGTAATATTTCAGCTTATTCGGATCAAGAGACGTCATCGGGGTGAGTCAGGGTGGGCAGTCGCACCCCTTACTTTTAAAACAGTCCCATTTGACCTGCATAATAATAATTAATGCACCAATTTTTTATACATCAATTCAATATCAAAAATATTGTATTGTCATGGTTTAATAAACAAATGTTCAGGTAACAATTAATTGAGTAAACAATAAACCTATCATATTCCCTGTAGATAGGAGATAAGAATACTTCCACGGCCCCTCTGCCAGTCATAAGAGGCTACTAATGAGGTTGCGTCAGGTCGACAGCCGGCATAAAATTTTTGTAAAATTGTATGAGGTGTCCTGAACAAAACTGTTGGCGAATTGTCCTATCTCGGATGTACGCGGGTACAACAGGTGAAAGGGAATAAAGTATTTAAAAACGGAGAAGGTCTAAGGAATAAAGTGTTTAATATCAACCGGAAAACTTTTGCGGTAGCTGTCTCACCAGTCATGTGTACAGGTCTACCTGACGCTTGTAGTGTCAACGATGTAAGGACATCACCACTTGATGTGAAAAAAAGTGGAAAGAGTATTTTGAAAAATTACTGAATGAGGAGTACCCAAACGAGGCATTAGAGGATATCTAGTGGAATGAGGGACTGGTAGATATAATTAGTGAGAAAGAGGTATGGGAGGCTGTGGCATCAATGAAAAAGAATAAAGCAGTAGGACTAGAATAAGTTCCAGAAGAAGTATGGAAAATATCAGGCAGTGTTGGCATAAGGTGTTTGGAGGAACTTTTAAATAAAATCTTATTAGAAGGGAAAATTCCGAATGAATAGTATTATGATGCCAACATTTAAAGGTAATGGTAACATACAAGAGTGTTGAAATTATAGAGGCATAAAGCTTATGAGTCATAGTATGAAAATTTGGGAAAAGATATTAGATAAGAGAATAAGAAATGAGACATGGGTATCTAAAAACTAGTTTGGATTTATACCTGCTAAGTCAACAATGGAGCCAGTATTTTGTGTGAGGCAACTAATAGAAAAGTTTAGGGAAAAGAAGAAAAAGCTATGTATGGTATTTATAGATTTGGAGAAAGCGTATGATAGAGTACTGAGACTGGTCAATAATGAGAAAAGGAGTCCCGAAATGGTTCATCAATAAAAAGAAGATATGTATAATACTATCGATACGTTATTGATAAATGTAAAAATATAAATGTCAGAAGCAGTTGATGGTTAAAAAAAAGTCGAATGGCTAGGTTCAAACGAATCACGTTTTCCTTTTTATTTGTTTAATGTTGAAAACGAGAACAAATTAATAAAACATACCTAATATGTGCATGAGTCAATTCATATAGTAGAATATTCGGAGAGCCCTATAATTATTCTAGCCCGCCGAAATCATCTCGACGCGCGCTACAAATCGCCCAACCCTCCCCTACCCCGTTATTCCTTTAAAATTTATTTTATTAATTATTACGCTAAACCTTACGTGGAGTTTTCGGGATCCAACAGTTCCGCAAAGCCAATGTCTTGGTAATCGTTTTTTATCGTATGACTGTAGAAATTCATCATTAAACTTCCGATAACGTCGAATTCATTCAGAGCTTCTCCTCGTTCGTGGGGCCTTTGCAAATATAGCGGAACGCGATTTCGATTCACGTCTGAAGACGAACAATGATTGTTGACGAGTGTGTGCAAGTCGCCGGTCTTTCCGATATCGTTAAAGAAGCCTTTGATGTTTTCGAACTCGCGAAAAATATCTTCGTTGCTAGCCACTGATAATTCAAACGGACTCCGATTCGTTTTGTAATTGGCGAATTCGTAAAACGGTAGAATGCGCTCCGTTATCGTCAACGGAGATTCCATATTGACGTTGATGTTCTTCAAATTTATTTGGCTCATATACTGCAAAGCGTCGAACAGTTTGCCGAACATGTCGGCCGACATTGTCACCGCACCGTAAAGCAAAACGGTACAATTATTGAAATGTTTCGCGTTTGCCGTTTCCAAATAAAAGCCGCACTTGTATATGACGCGTTTAATCGTCTCGCTGAAGTAATACAGTATTTCGGCGTACCTGCAGTTAAGCGAAAAAATTATCAAGTACAGTAGTTGTTGGTAATTCTTACGCAACCCAATATCGTCTACAACCGCTTGGCATGTAAAATGTTCGTATAGAATTCCCTTTTTGACCATTACGTGTGGCATCGATTTCCATCCTTGTTGATTACAGAGATGACTTAACACGCCGACGATGTAATTTTTGTATTCGGTTGCTTTGATTTTGCAATTTACAAAATAGTGACTGTTTAAAATCACAAGTGAAAACAAGACGTAGTAAAAGCACTTCATTTTCTTCGTGTCATAGAACTCGAAAATACAAAACGGATAATTTATTTTATCTCACAAAAAATATCTACCACATAAATTATTTAAATAGTTACAAAAAAAAAATTTCTCAACCAATACCGTCAACAGTTTTAATACTCAAATGTGTTTGGATAAATCGATATTTACGTATTAATGTCACGTCGTATAATTATCAATACACTATTTTTAAGCGTGGCCTTTAAAAAACTATTATTAATCGCTATTAAACTCGTAATTTTATTTTTCACCAAACAATGAAATAATCGAATCTCCATTAGTAAAACGGCGAATCGTATTATTAGCATATTAGCGTATTTTAAATTATTTAATGTTTTAATTCGCCCGAACCTGGTAGAGAATAACTTAGCTATATCGAAGAAGTCGTTACTGCACACTCTTTCAGCCTGACCATTAGCTTTAAGAATACATGTAGCTCTCTAAAGATTTTGAGAGCTAGAGTTCTATATATATAGAGAGAGAGAGTACTACAAATAGTGTATACGGTTTAGTAATAACAGAAAAATGTCCAAAAATTAGATAGTCGTAGAAGCGAATCGCTCGGTCTCAGTCATACTGTGGGCCCCATCGGTTATGTCATACGTCATTGTCCGGGATAGCAGTCTGTGAAGTTCGATTGTATTTGGTTGTTGACTCGCTCCACTCCGCGATTGCCCCATACGACGCTTTTCGTTCTTTTTTTAACAGATTAACACATTTGATTTACATTACCTTGCTCAATTATTTGCTTTAAATTCCAACTCGTATTTGCTCGTTCCACTTATGAAAACCTATTATTTTAGATTGTTAAATTTGAATAATATAATTTTTATATTGAAGAACAGAACAAACCACTTGGTCTATTCATTTATAGATAAAATTATAAATTTTATCCAATCCGATCTCTCGGGATCTTTTTCCACTCTACTAATTATATCTTCCAATTACTTACTTAGTCAATTGGGATTTTAAATTTGCATAACAGTTAGCACAATGAACAACCAGTTATTTCGGTCAAATAATCTCTGACCTATTGAAACACCGATTGGTCATTACTATTATTGTAATTTTTCTTATTTTCGATATCTTTGCTCGATATTGCATGTACATTATTAGACAACATATTTGCAATGGTGGGTGTTAACTAGTTAAAAGGTTGATTTTTTCTTTAACTTTTCAGCTCGACTATTTTAATTTTCCGCTGAAATAACTTAGCTTTTTTCCCGCTAATTAGTTCAAATAACAATTAAGCTAAATTCAAAATTTCATAAAAAATGTAAGTCTTTATACAGAAATTTAATTTAAACGAAAATCAAATTTTCCCTTATAAATATATTACAAATATTATATTTATAGAACAATAAATATAATTATATGGATTTTTCAGAAAATGTATGTGATTTTTAACTGATTTTTTTTTTTAATATGTAATTTTAAAGATAAAATAGCGAAACCAACACAAAACGAATAAAAACATTTTTTGTCGTCATTAATATTTTTTTCTGTTCAGTTCTAAAAGTCGAAAATCGATTCTCAATTTTCCCTTGCATCGCCAACCGGTAAAAAATGATTTTAAGAAATTTTAGCCAAAAAATTAATTTAATATGAAAAAACCCAGCACAGTGGGGCGCGGCATAGTGAGGACGTTGCATAGTTTGGTCCAGTATAGATTTAATCTGACAATGATTAAAATCACTATCATAAGAAACGCTTTGATGCAAATCTGTAGATAGTGTGTTATTCTAAGAAATTGATGGACAATTACAAAAGCAACATCAACTTCTATTTCCTTAATTATACCCAGATTAGTAATTCTTTTAAATATATAGTATATAATTTTTAAAATTAACTGTTTACAAATTATTATTGATTTTGATTTTTACCATGTTAAAAGTAATAATTTTGAAGCTACTTTTTTTTGTCCTTTAAAGTGAAGGTTTTAATAAAAAAAAAATGAATTTGTTACCATAAATTATAGTTCAACTTGCAAGTTTGAAATTGACATTATTAAATAGGAAAAAATGAAACTGTTAAGATTTATATGCAATAATGAAATTTTATAATTACTATTTACAGTACATTTATTAGAAAAATTCGATTTTTTGCATTTTTATCGTAATAGATAACTGAAATAGAAATAATAGTAATCATTTCATAATAACTTTTGGTGTTTAAAAAGATTCTACAATTGAAATATTCAAAACTTAATTAATTTTAATGATTTACTTTAACTAAACGAACCAATCAAAACAAATTTGTTAAAAATATTTACTCATTTGAGCGTATTATAAAATTTGATTATAATTGTAAAAATCCATCCTTAAAATTAGGTGAAACTAAAAATCATTTTTTTTTTCGAAATTTATGATTTATATAGCAACATATTACAAAACAATTTAGAATATTATAGACTGGTAGTAGCACACACAAATAGAGTTAAAAAATTAATAAATAACAATGTAAAATTATTTACATTTGTAGTTGAATACTTTTATCATATCAAATCTAATTTGACAATAAATACTTTAAGAATATTAGAAATTAATGATTTTAATTGTTTCTATGGAAAAAACTGATTAAGCTACTTTTTATTTGAATAAAGAATATTTTTTTGATTTTTAAGAGTAATAACTTAAACTAAATACGAATTGTAATAATTTGACGTATTGTTGAAAAAAGTAGGTCTAGTGAATGTTGACAAAATAAATCGTAGCCACAAAAAAAACTACATAGTAAAATAATATTAACATAAATATAGATTTCTTCTCACGAGGGGAGACTATAGTGATAGGATCCCTTATATTTATTGAAGTTATTGAATCTAAATGAGATAAATATCAAATGATTTGAAAATTTTATTCTAACTCAAAAAAAAATGCAAAATATTAATTGCCACAGACCGATTTAAACCTCTTACCCTATGCATGAAAGACACAAGTGTTACCGATTCGGCAACTGTTCGTCGCTTTCGTCGCATTTTAAAATTAGCTATTTAAGCTAAGTCAAATTTAAAAGTTACTTTTTTGACTTTAAAAAAGCAAAAAAATTTAAATAATTTAAATTTTTTATGTCTTATGAACTTTATTCTATGTCAATTAAATTATATAATATTCATGAAAGTCAGAGTATTCCCCTAATAAGATATTTTAAAATAAAATAAAATAAAAAACCCAGGATTTTAATACAAAAATAGCATATTTTTGAATACGGTAGCCATTTGCGCATAGAAGATAGGTCGTCGGGACATATTTTTTTTTTTTAATTTTATAGTACATGACATAAGCTTTAATTTGACATATGTTTAAAGGACGCTGTATTTCCGGAACATTTTCAAATGTTAAGTTGAAAAAGTTAGTCAAAAGATCACAAATCGTATTCATTACCCTCAAAAATTGAAAAAATTTCCCTCGTTCCTTGTAAATGGGGACATCATATTGGCAACTATTATACAAAAATTCAAATAAATAACTTGCGTAGGAAATATTTCATATTTCTATAAAAAAATTAAAACTATTTTGTAGATATTGAACTAACTAAAATGGAACGTATTAAAAATAAGTCAATAGTATAACTAATAAATTTCATTATATTTTATAGGTTTTACATAAAAATGTGTTTTTTACAGAGAAATTATAATGAAATAAAAAAACGGTATCACAGTGGGGTCGCGGCATATTGGAGACATTACATAAGTAGGTCCAGTATAGATTTAATCTGACAGTGATTAAAATCTCTATCATAAGAAACGCTTCGATGCAAATCTGTAGATAGTGTTTANAAGTAGGTCCAGTATAGATTTAATCTGAAAGTGATTAAAATCTCTATCATAAGAAACGCTTCGATGCAAATCTGTAGATAGTGTTTAATTTTAAAAAATTGATGGATAATTGCAAAATCAAATTCAAGTTTTATTAAAATAAAATACATAATTTTAATACAAAAATAGCATATTTTTGAATACGGCAGCCATTTGCGTATAGAAGATAGGTTGTAGGGACAATTTTTTTTTTTCATTTTTTAGTACATAAACTAAGCTTTAATTTTATATATGTTTAAAGGACGCAGTATTTCCGGAACATTTTCAAAAATTAAGTTGAAAAAGTTAGTTTTTGTAAAAAAGTTGCTATTTTAAATCCCCCCCCATGAGCAGGTTAAGTGTTAAATTTTCAAAAAAATTATATCAAATGAAAGGAAAATATCTAAGGTTTTAGTTTAAAAAAAAATTATGTTGATTTGTTGATTTTTGAAAAAGTTATGGAAGTTTTAAGGAAAAAAAGTGAAAAAAATGACAAAATTTGTCGATTTTTAAATTTGTAATTTTTTTGGATATTTCCCCCATTTGCGGNAATTTTTTTTTTTTATTTTATAGTACATAAAAAAAGCTTTAATTTGATATATGTTTGAAGAACGTAGTATTTCCGGAACATTTTCAAAAATTAAGTTAAAAAAGTTAATTTTTGTAAAAAAGTTACTATTTTAAATCCCCCCCAATGAGCAGGTTAAGTGTTAAATTTTCAAAAAAATTATATCAAATGAAAGGAAAATATCTAAGGTTTTAGTTTAAAAAAAAATTATGTTGATTTGTTGATTTTTGAAAAAGTTATGGAAGTTTTAAGAAAAAAAAGTGAAAAAAATGACAAAATTTGTCGATTTTTAAATTTGTAATTTTTTTGGATATTTCCCCCATTTGCGGGGAACGAGGGAAAATTTTTAAATTTTTAAGGGTAATGTCTTCAACTAGATACAATTTGTGATCTTTTGACGTATTGTTAAAAGAAATCNCGGGGAACGAGGGAATTTTTTTCAATTTTTAAGGGTAATGTCTTCAACTAGATACGATTTGTGATCTTTTGACGTATTTTTGAAAGAAATCGGTCCAGTGAGAGCTGAGAAAAAATGGCAACAGACATAAAAAAAAAAAAAAACACACATCATAGTAAAATTAATACCTTCTCCGCTTCGCATCGAAGCTAAAATATTATTGAGAATACATCACAATTTGTATATTCACCATTGTGGTTTCATTTACACTTCGTGTAACTTTTTCTTTTACATTATCATATAGTTACCACACATTCATTGGATGTCTGTATGTATGCGCATGATAATGTCTCAGGATTTCATGGGAACTAGCATGCTGTTGGTTATCTGGTGTACTTATCAGTCCTCGTAAAAAAAAATCAGTATCATTTATTTTTAAAAACTTTGGTACATGGTTTAACTGAATATGTGTATCGGCAAAATTACTTGCTGATGAATTGTTCAGATTAATCAAATTAAAAGATATATGTGGTCCATACTCTATTGTTCTTACAAGTTTATTTGAACAAATGTGACACAAGTTATCCTCTGTTAGTTTATTTACGTCTTTGATAAATTTAATGTTTAGTTGTCGCAATGTAGGTTTTTTTTCTGTTATAACAACTCTAATATATAGTATATTTTCATTATTTGTCATAACTGTACAAGAATTACACAAATCTGTGACTTTGATAGATGGGTAATTATTTAAAATCTTAGATAGAAGATTGTCAGCTGCGCTTTCTACTAATAAATATATAATACCATTCGGCATAGGTACTCAAAAAAATTTTTTTTTTTAAATATCAGCTCTTTTTTTGTACGTTTGTGCAGTGACACCATCACGAAGCATGTTGAGCACTAGTAGCCAAAATTTTTCAAAGTCTTTATTTTGTGAAACAAACATCAAGTATTTAGTACTATCCGAACAAAATACTGCTAAAATTTTAATAATTGATGTTAATACCAGGGACGAGAAATTATATCACTCACCCAGTGAATAATTAGAAAGGATTTTAGGACATTTATATTTGTTTTGAAAGAAGACTGTGGTCGCTAGTTCACACAAAATTGCTTATATTTCCATACAAATAACAATAATTCAAATTGTATTAAGTATTTATAATTTACAATAGCACCTTGTGCAATTTAGTAATAAGAGTTGACAAATATAACAATAAATATAAATCAGTATTATTAACTATGCATTTGATTATATAACACATAGATATAACTAAAATAGAGATTCAATATAAATAAAATAGTGTTGGATATATAATTAATATACACTAAGAGTATTTGTATGATTTATGAATTAAAATTGGCAATTGTCATCCGTGTGACTTGCACAATTTTCCGTGTGGAATATAACAACAAATAAACCATAAAATTGTTATCTTAGATAATCCAACAACGTCATCCGTGTGACTTAAATAATTTCGGCTAATATTAAACACCAAAATACACTAATCATATAATACAATATTATTTATGCTAAAGAAGCTATCTACATAAACAAACATATATATTAAATATTAACATAATATATAACATTTACAATAGCAAAAAACGTGAATATAATTTTTACTAAATCGTATAAGCAACAAAACATTTTCCTAATTTTATACTAATCTAACTACATACACATGTCAACCGGCAATGATAACCGGCCGACGCCGCCCAGCGATCGAGAGAGGAAGGGAAGATGAGTGGACAGAACCGAATAAGCGCGCTATCTAGTATTTTTAAGCAGCGCGAACAATTGAATCAAATGCGCACGTATTCGAAAATATATAGTTACCGTCCTCTATTTTAATTGACATGAGGTCTGATTTTGTGCCATTTTTTATTAATCCAATTGTTTTAGTTTTAGAACGAGAACTCATATTACGAAGTAAAATTTCAGGATTCGGTGTTAAATATTTAGATAATTTTTCTAAAATATTTCTCCAATTTTCTTCCTCAATATTTTCTTTAAATATGTTAGGTATTGCGTATAAATCACTGGTAGTTTCGCAATCATCATTTTTAAAATTTTTTCAAATGTGTGTCACTGTCATCAATATTATTCAATTTAAAAGAAGAAATTTGACTAGCTGATTCTTGAAGGAATCATGAATCATTTTTAATGATATTAGGTAAAGATTTTTTTTTTGTAGTTGATGTATTTTCTTTAACCATAATTGTATCACTGTCGACAAAAATAAAGTTTTCTTCATTGGATAAATTGTAATTACTTTGGCGTATTTTCTTTTTTAGAGCATTATTTTTTTCCATAGATGGTATACTTTAAAGGGAAGAAACTACATTTTTAGTATCTAATGTTTCTTTATTACTATACACTGATGAAGATGTTTTTTTACTGAGTGGAGTTTATCTTCAAGAACTGTATTATTGAGGGAGGTTAGACCATCATGATCCAATGAAGTATCCATAAAAAAGTATTCATAAGTATTATCCTCAATCTCTGAGATATTTATAATTGACTTACTAGATAATGAGTTAAAAGATAGTATACTCCCTTCTTCTTCACTAGACAGTTGGTTATTACTGTGTTGAGTATTACTTTTGTTTGAATTTTTAGCATTTAAAAGTTTCATTGTTCCATTTATAGAATTTATGTGTATTTGAAGAAAGTCATTTATTCTTAAAAGCATAGTAGAGACGTGTTTCAATACTTTATGTATAAGATCATTGAATTGACTCTCTATTGAAGCGCTTGTTGGAGCATTATCACTATATTCAAATGCTTTACACATTACGCCTGACCATAATGGTATATATGTACATAAACTAACTACTAACTACTATTGAATCTTTTTTTTGATAGTCAATACTAGGACATTTTATCCGGTCCCATTCTTCAACACTAAATGTAATTTTAAAAGCAATTTCATCTAAAGTTATTGAAAATGTTGATTCAGCTTTGAAAGACTTTTCTAGATCTGGCGATACTTGTTTAGCCTCAATATTTAAACGACTTAAAATGTTACTCTTTGAACATTTTACTGTGGTGTACATAACTTAGCATATATTTTACCGTTCAAATTTTTACGGATATTACTCCATACATTATGGCTTGGTCCAACAATAACATCAGTACCGTTAAAAATAATATCCTTAAATTTTTCAATTTCAACTACTATCAGTTCGATAGGAACTAACCTTTTTCTAGGCATTGCAAATATTAATATTTTATAGAAAATTTGCAAAAAAATAATGTGTATAAATTTTTGAACATCATCTTTTAGCTTCGATACGAAGCTGAGAAGGTAGTAGTTTTACTATGATGTGTGTTTTTTTTTTTTGTGTCTGTTACCACTTTTTCTCAGCTCTCACCGAACGGATTTCTTTCAACCATACGNTTTTTCTCAGCTCTCACCGAACGGATTTCTTTCAACCATACGTCAAAAAATCACAAATCGTATCTTGTCGAAGACATTACCTTCAAAAATTGAAAAAATTTCCCTCGTTTCCCATAATTGGGGAAACCTCCAAAAAAATTACAAATTTAAAAATCGCTAATTTACGAAATTCTTTCAATTTTTTTTACTTAAAACTGTCATAACTTTCTTAAAAATGAACAAATCAATATAATTTTGTTTTTATAGATGTTTGATGTCTTTACCTATCATTTGGTATATTTTTTTTATAAATCTGACCCTTTATCTGCCCACAGGGAGGAATTTAAAATGACAACTTTTTCACAAAAAATTAACTTTTTCTATTTAACTTTTGAAAAAATATTCAAAAGGCAGTTGCAAAAAAAAGACAAATTATAAAATAATATTATAATACAATTAATAACTTATGTGTAACTCTCAGAATAGTTTCATACTAAGTGCAGAGCCGTACTAAGGATTTTTGGGATCTACGGCCAATTCATTCGGGGACCTTTCTATTATCATATTATACTTTTATAATATTTATTAATATTTATTTAATTTTCAAGACCTCAGCCATTTAAGGTCATTATGCATGTACATATCGGTTCAGACGTCCAGTGTCGCGTTAACTTGCGATAACGAATTTCTACCTAAATACTAAATTTAAATATAACTTTATCATTCTTCCACTTTTGGCAACATTTATAATAAATATTAAAATTATTATTATTTAGAACAAAGAAATCTTAGCATACTCGACATTAACTTAATATAAATATACAGAGTCGCATTTAGAGAAGGCATTGTGTGCACGTGACCCGGGTGGCAAGGATGTCGCTGAGAATAAGATAGCCAGTTATTTTAGAATTTAAGATCTTTATACCGTTGGATACACGGCCTAGTCACTTTGCGAGCTCAGTCTAATTAGAGTACCTCCACTTGTTTGCTAAGATACAAAGGATTATCGACTGGAGTGCCATATTTTTCGTATATTGAGTTCCCGGCGGTTTTTTCACAATAAAATTAGTATTTTTCGTTTATTATTGTTTTAAGCTTATTTTAAACATTATTTTTAACTTTTTAGTTCAATGTGCTTTAAAAACGTGTTTTTTTAAACTATATTTTTATTTATTTTTTTACTCACGACGTACAAAACATTAAACATTAACATTTTATAAACTTTCACCAGTGCGATTTGTAATATTTTCTCTTGTTTTTATGTTTATTAAAACATATTTTGAATTAAGATATTAATAGTGTTGAATTTATTCACGTAAGTAGTGAATCTTCGTTGCCTCTCATTACTACCGTATTACTGGTGTAAAAAAAAAGGGTAGTAAACTAGAATTAAAATAAAATTGAGTTGTGTACATCAATAGAGATAAATATGCTTAATTGTCCACCTGCTCGTGACGCTAGATTTTACTAAACAAAGTATTACTCAAGGATTTTCGTCATTGTGTAATTACTTCAAATATATTACATCTATAAATAATATTACTGTTGTTACTTCGTAAATTCCATTAGGCCAACTGTAATATAGAAAAACTACCATTTCGATAACTAAATACTAAATACGGAATACTAAATAATCACCCTTAAAAAATGAATGACAATCCTTAATATTAATTAAAAGATTATGTCAGTTCAAAATTTGATAATTATTAAAAAAAAAGAAACAAATAAATTTATTAAATATACTATTACCTATTTTTAATCAGTTACATTTTAAGTACAATAACTACGCAAAAGTTTTAATCTAATTAAAATAAATATGAAATATATTCTTAATTATTTATTTGAATTTTCGTATGACAGTAGCAAATAACATTTACTAAATTATTTAAACGTAATACTACTATTTTTTACGATATCTCGGAAAGTAAGTGTGCACAAACGACGGGACCTTGTGCACATTTCTGCACAAACGAATGGGAAATTAAAAACTACGAAATTAAAAAAAGGGGGGCTAGAGAAATGGACCCATCAAGGAGCGGACTGCGATTCGGATTGTTTTTCGGTAATTGCAAGATTCAGACTCGAGTCAAAGATCGTCCGATTACAAAAAACTAAAAAAAAAAAACAAAGTAAACTAAAAACAAAATACCGACCTAGAGGAGCAAGGGGCAGATTTTCCCTTTCCTCCTTGAAATGCGTTGAAGATACATCACAGAAGGGCTGAGGTCGAGACAAACGGACGAGCTCCGAACTCGATCGAAAGACGGAACGTATTAAGAACAACTGTAGTTGAAGTTGTAAAAAAAAAAATCCCTGGGCGAATACAGAAATCGAGGAGAAAAGTGTGCAATGACGAGTATCGAAATGCAATGCTAAAGAGAAACGAACATTGGTGTTGAGATCCGTGTGAGAAATCGGTCGGCGGAATGCAAAGAACTGTCTGAAAAAGAACGCAGGAAGTACAAACAAGTCGTCCAGAGACTCCTCGCGCTTTTACTTGGAGATCCAGTCGCGCTTTAAAGAGAGGTGGAATAATTCACAGACTTCTTAAAATAAAACACTATCCGCGGATTTGCATAGAACCGTTTCTTATGATGGCGATTTTAATCACTGTCGGACATCATCTATACTCGTGCCGACTACACCACGTGTGACACTTGTCGACATATATAATTAATAGAACATACTTGTTAAATTGTGCTTTTAGGATTACTCTTCTTGGCCGGGTATAAAAATACTAATATTTCATAAGATACCGGTTAAAAAATGACATCGGATCAGTCATCTTCTCGGTTTGATGTCATTTACTTATTTGTTAACCAGTCAAAAATATATAATGTATTTCTATAAAATTAATTTAATTTATTAATAAGGGATACTATGTTAGGAGAAATTATTTATTTTTACAAGCTACACCACAAACGGTAAATAAGCAGCAATGACGACGATCCCTAATTTTGATTATCATTTTATTATTTGGGATAAGGTGGTATTTAACGAATGGTAAAATTTCGGGCCTTATCTATTAATCCTAAAACCTTCTCATTACTCTAATGTAATTTATTAGGTAATCGAGTAAGGTATTTCAATAACCTTCATAAGTGATTTCTAACTCACCGTACGTATTGATCACACTTATTAAATTTTGCTTCCGAAAACGATAAAACAAGCAATAAGCATGTTATTGATGGAAACAATTATTTCTCAGGTTAGTTTCGAGGAATAATTATCGAAATAAATATATAGAATTAATGCTGCAGATTTCATACTCTAAAAAATCATTAAGCGTGTATTAAAATATGCACTGAAAACATGGAATACGGATTAATGGAATACACTTAATTTTGAGTTTTTCTATTAGTTTAAGTTTATTATAATTATTTTTTTAATAACTTTTCCATGTAATTGTTACCTGTACATTTATTATTAAAGAATCTCATTAAACTAAAAGAGATAATTACTTATGTGATCAAGGAAAAAATCACTATTAAATTTTTGTTTTTTTTATCTCTTTTTATATATACGATATATGCACATGTGTTCTTTATGATATTGATACTAATCACTATCGGATATCAATCTACAGTGTGCCAACAACGTCGGATCCCTTCTCAAACTATGTCAGTGGGGGCGATTCTGGAAACTGTAATGGGGGGTATTCTTTATAAATCTTTCCAATTATTCGGTTATTGATCAAACGGTCGGTTTGACACCGGCCGTTTTCTATCGGAACGTATAAAGAAAGAGTTAATCGCAGCTATTCGCCTTTAACTTCTTTAATTAGTGTACTAGAGTCTCTAGCCGCTATAAAAATGTCCGTGTGATTATCCGCATGAATTCCCATAGTGACCAGCGTCACCCCAAGCGCCGAGTTCGTTCGTCATAAAATCGTATAGTGATATTTATATAGGTTTTTATTTAAGTTTTTGAAGTCAACTATGAACATAACCCCAAATAAGTTTAGGTCGATAAAAACGGAATGAACTTTACGCGTTAAAGATTCGTAAAAAAAAAAATACTATTAACTTAGAAGTAGGTGTCAGTACGTTTATACGGCGGATTTCGCAAAAATGTGATCGAGTCAAGTATTTATTAATTTTAATCGAATTTTTTCACCTCAGCAGTAATACACATGGACAGTAATAATATAAATATCGTTTATTTTGTTTTATATACTACAATATTTATACCTTGTCGGTATTAATATTGTTTCCTCGGGTAGTAAAATTATTATTTTTTTATTGTGATTGGAATATGAAAATTCCTTATTACAATCGTGTAAATTTATATCGTATTTTAGATCTCTTAACTAAATCCACTTTTCACAAATATCATTCGTTTAATAATTTTGACTATTGCGATAATATAAAAAATTTCTATTAAACATTTCGACAGATTCAAAATGAATTTATATTTTTAAAATATGAATTTTTTTAAATAAAGGCGTAGTGACCTAGATAAATGCGTTTTTAAAACACATTTCTCTAAAAGGAATTTTACTAAAAATATTTCGAGAAGAGCAATCTTATTAAAAATATTTCATGAGTAACGAAATGATAAAACGGTTTTCCTAGATTAAAGGTATTCACAAATTATATGAAAACTCATATGTGTACTGGAATACGCAAAAAAAATCGTAATATTTAAAAATTAACTGAGTTATTTTCTATGAAAAAGATGGACTTATCTGATTGGTTGTCAGAGTTATTATTCTAAAAATATTTATACGACGTACAGTAGCAACACATATAGTACACATATAAAACGGTGTTGTTTTCATTTGCAGAATAATTTTTGTTCTCCTGATAACTAAATTTTTCTTTTGGAAAAATATATTCAATCGTGAGTTCTGAACATAAACTAGATGATTTTATCACGAAATCGAGTTTTTATTGGACATTTTAAAACCAATGTAATATTTATTTAATTTATGCAAATAATCGCACAGCGATGTGGTGAAGGTTTCTCGCAAAATGTTTCTAAAAAGCCGAGTCAAAATTTCACGTATAATTGTGTTATATTAAAAAATAAGGGATTCTCCGATTGTCGACTCTAAGTATTTCTTCTCTTGATCATTATGTAAGCGATTACTGAACCGACCACATTATCTCGTTTGTCATGGTACTCCAAATGAACTTTGTAAGTTCCGTAGAAAAATTCTGTAGCCCAATGAAAATCTTCTAGATCTGATAGGTCATAAGCAACTCCTGAGTAATTCTTCTGAAAAATCAAAATTGAATTTTTAACCAAAAAAATGTAGTGTTTTATAAAGTAGAAACAAGTACACGGAGGTCAATCGGTAGAAGCAGCGAAATGGTAGAAATATTATAAAAGAAAAATTTAATATTTGTCGTGTTTGTAAAAGGACGAATGGAATAAGCGACGGATATAGAAAACTTGTACTGCAAAAATTCGGACTCGAACAAACAACTCCTACTCGCGCCGCATTGGGGTCTAAGTTTCACCGAATAGGGTTATTTTTTAGCTTTATACATTTGATTTGTTTAGTGTTATAGTTAACGTAAAAACGTAGAGAAACGCATAAAATATTAGCGCATTAAATGCTGTTTGTGTGGACTTTCATTTTTTAGTTAAGATAATATTATCAGACTGGAGGTAAAAAAAGGTTATGTATCTGTTTTCACCTCCAATTATATATGTTATTATTATCATTACACATCATACTGTCACGCTACTTTCCTGAGTAAGGTAAAAAATGTACACAACTCTCGAACTTCTGGTTCAATAGTGGACATAAAAAGTATTTAACCAACAAAATTTTCAAAAATAATTGTTATTTTAGAAATCTAGTGGTCAACGACAATTCAATCGTTCTGAAAACAAATTTCAAATTAATACATAGAATTAATGAGAAATAAGCAAGCCTTCCATAAAAAAATGTTTTCATAAGGAAACACACATGTTGATTTCAACATAATACCTTACAGATAAAAAATAATATGACTATACATGAGAATGGTTCAAACGCAGAAATAGATTATTTTTTTTAGATATTTGATCACGTCACCCCCTTATTTTTTTACTCGACATATAAAACTTGTACTGTGAAAATTTGGACTTGATCAAACAATTCCTTCTCATGCCACACTGGGGTTGAAGTATGACTGAATAGGGTTGTTTTTTAGTCATTCACATTAGTTTTGTTGAATATTATAGTTAGCGTAAAAATATATAGGAAAAATCTAATTACTCCACCAAAATCCTTAAAGTAATTTAAATCAGGTGTTTTTCAAATAAAAAATATATATTAAAAATATAATTACTTTATATTAGTTACTTAAAAAATGAAAAAAAGATCACTATGCGTTCATATAATAATCGTAAAATATATTGTTTTTGCTAATCGTCTTTGGTAATTTTAACGTAATTATAGTCCATTTTTACAGACCGTTATTTACTCTTACTGAAAATATTTATAGTCGGCTATTATTATTGCTTTCACTATCTTTTTTTTTAGCCGGATCTAGTTGAAGAAAGTTTCGTTTACATTTATTCGAGTAGTCTATTTGTTCGTCATATTTAACTCTAGTCGGTTTATCTATTATTTTTCTTTTAATTTCCACTGAAATCCTTTCACTAAACAAAGCGAAACAAGCATATTCTTTACTCGAGTTACAAAATAACTAACATTTTTTACAACAATTTCTTCTATTTCAATATTTATTATTTCACCACGTACTGATTAATCCAAAAAGTTGGATAAATCTTACCGGTGCAGACAAACTATTGTTTTGCGTAACGCTTAATAATAATATACATACAATATACAGCATATGCCTTTTAAAGCAAAACTTTCTTTTGAAGTAAGTTTAAATTTATGCCAATGTATGTACATTTTTAAACAATAGATGGTTTTTGCCATCCACATTGCATGGCGATATGCTCCAGGTTGCTCGAACTGAATTTCACCATCTGGCGGTGTACATGCTAAAATGATAATTACTAGCTCTAAAAACTCATTGTACCCATTTACATCAAAAATCATTTCGAGGTAAATCGATTTTATTTTCCGCGAATGACAAAACCTCACAGACTACATCATACTTTATCATAGTACTATCAGTAAAATATAATAATTTTATTGAAATCTTTTTAACTGTGGGGAACTGAGGGCAACACTGCAATAGTTTCAAAGCAAAAAATATTTTTTAATTATAAGAGTAATGATGGATTTTAGAGAAAATCGTCTCTTTATATTAAATTTGATTATATGTATCTTTTATGATTTTATTATATATTTGTATATCTATATTAAAACTTATAACTTGGCAATATTATTATTATTGTTTATGAATGTATTATGAACAACTATTTGGTATTGAACATTCAAAATTCGTACCTACTTAAAGCTTATTATTATTACGGATACGTTATAACAAATCAAGTTTTAATTAATTGTACTCAATGAAAAGTATCGTGCGAATATTAATTAAATTTTTTTGGAGTACGGTTTTTGAGTAATTTTATTTATTAAATAATAAATATTTACGGGGCCGACCCCAAGTAGTTGGGATTTAGGCGAGGAAAAAGAAGAAATATTAAATATATATATATATATATACAGAATGATTTTTTTATCATAA
>NW_026099573.1:6478911-6543317 GCF_025091365.1 Daktulosphaira vitifoliae | reverse complement strand
TTATTAGATATAAACATTTAAAGTTTCAAAATTTCGATTTAATATACATGTATAATACACAAGGGATTACAAATATAGGTAGCTAATTGGTTTATTATGACATCAATATTCGCAGGTACACAGCATTGTTATTATCAATTGTAGTAAGGCACATTGTTATGAGTTTATAAATACACCAACTGACAATACAGAAAGTATATCTATTGATAATCATAATTGATAATAAACAATCCGTGACTGAGACAGCAATGTCATAAAAATCCAATTAGCTACCTGTATTTACAATCCCATGTGTATTATACATGTATATTAACTCAAAATTTTGAAACTTTAAATGTTTATATCTAATAAGCTAATAAAGTTATATTAAAAATTCAAATGCCATTTACTATTAAATTAAAAACTCAAACATTTTATTAAATTAAAAATATGTGTTACCATTTAAAAAAACAAAGTTGACCCCCCTCCAAGGCATAAGGGATGAACTTAAAAAGTATTACATAGTTAAAAATTCAAGAATAATGTGTAACTAAAGATAATAAAAAAAAAAAATGTTTAAATTATTATTATTCTGCAAGTAATTGAGTGGGTTATGATAAAAAAATCACCCTGTATATATAAATAACACGTGTCATTTCATTGTTTAAATTGTAAAAAATTATTATTTATTAATAGCAACTATTTTATTGAGGTTTAAAACATTTATATGTTTTGGTTGCATGTTACGGAACAATATAGTAAAATAATCATCAGATTATTTAATAGAAGAACCGTAGAAGGGCTCATCTTCCATTGCCGCCCACCTCACCAACAATAATTTTTTTAAGAATATGATCGGTATTTTTATAAAAAAAAAAAAAATTCAGGTCCGGGATAATTCAATTTAGACCCCAAATAATTGTTCATAAATTTACACCTATGGAAATAATTACTTTATTTAATTTTTATTTAAATAATTACTAATTGCAATTTAGTTTATGAAAAGTAATAATCGGATTGGTTAAATCGTTCACGTAGGTTTATTATGAAAATTTTTGCCTAAACCGAAATGATTAATTTCAATCATTTCAACGCGCTTCAAAGATTAGGCTGGGCCAGACTGGATATTTTTTTATTTATTAGTGACGCGGCCGGGCCGTTATTTTTGTAACTTTGCTATTATTCGAATGAAAAAAATTAAATACTACAACAAACGCGTATTATGGATATACTTCTTATACTTCTATAAGTTTCTTTAAGACCGACGATTCTTTGATACTGTAAAATTTATACGAAAAATTACAAATATTACAAACTTTGAAATATAGTAAATGTAATTCAATGAATTTGAACTACATGACATTAATAAAAGATTTTGATACCAAATTGTTTCGTTAGATTTATTTTACAAAATTATTTTGATTTTTTTTTTAATATTTTTTTTACATATTCAACATTTTATATTAGCTTTGATGCGAAGCTGAAAAGGTATTCATTTTACCATGATGTGTTTATTTCTTTTTTTTTGTGTGTCTGTCAATACTTTTTCTCAGCTCTCACTGCACCGATTTTTCTCAACGACACGTCAAAGATCACAAATCGTACCTAGTTAAAGACATTAACCTCAAAAATAAAAAAATTTTCCCTCGTTCCCCATAAATGGGGGAAATCTTTAAAAAAATTACATATATAAAAACCGCTAATTTTCGTAATTTTTTTTACTTAAAACTTTTTCAAAATAAACCAAATCCATTTATTTTTTTTTATAAATGCAAGATGTCTTTACATCTTGCATATTGAAAAATTTTTCCCCATAAATGGTGAAAATCCCCCCAAAAATTACAATTTTTAAAATCGGTAAATTTTGACATTTTTTTCACTTTTTTTTTCTAAAAATTGCCATAACTTATTGAAAAATGAATGAATCAAAATAATTTTTTTTTACATTGAAACCTTAGATATTTCCCTTTTATTTGATAGAGTATTTTTACTTTTATTATCCAACCCTTTATTTACCCACGGGGGGGATTCAAAATAGAAACTTTTTTACAAAAATCATCTTAGATTATATATAAACTTATTTTGATTATTTTATCTCCTCAAAGTTAAGAAAAGAGACTTTGAATTTTTGAACTAGCTTAAACGGTATTTTTTTTTTAATTATTCATGTCGATCACAGTGGTTGCGTTATTAATTATACAGTCGTATAAATTCGGGGTACAAATTTCAACAACCAGACAAAATAACTTTTTTTGCATTTTTTCATAATTTTTTTTTTTTAAGTTAAAAAAAAAATTCAACACGAAAAATTTATTAATAAAAATATATTTTTGACTCTGATAAAATTTATTTGTAGACCATTTATTCATAATTAACCACATATTATTTTCTGAAAATCATTGTATCAAGCCTTTCAATTTATACACGCTTGCCTTAAAAGTAATAACTACTTTATAATTTTTTATAAATTCTCCGAAAAAATTACATTACTAAATTATTAAATATCAATCTCATACTAATTTAATTGCTATAATAAATATTTATTCATATATTATATTTCTAAATCAAAAAACTACTAATCAGGAATAATGAAGGAAATAGGAATTCATTTCGCTTTTGGTATAATCCACCAACTTCTTAAAATGAAACACTATTTACAGATTTGCAACTAAGCGTTTCTTATGGTAGTAGTATTTTTAATCACTGTCAGATATCATCTACTCATAAATACTTAAATATGTAGATACTAATTTTTCAAAATTATATTTTAACTGATAGTATAAAGTTAAAACATACGATTATGATTATTTTTATGAATAAAGCTAATAAATCATAAACCAAAATATGTGTTCAACAGAACAGATTAAATTTCCTGACCGATATATTATATTATAATTTTTAAAATCATAAATAGAAACAATAGTTTATTTTCTGATTTTCAAAATAAATATTTTTGTTTTATAACACTGTTAAAAAAAAATACAAACAAGATGAAAATATAATGATTTGTCAATTCTAATTATCATAACAAAGAAAAATTATAAAATTTATTTCAAAATTTGTTTTTATCAAAATTATAACTAATAAAATGTCATTGTATCGTTAAATTTATTATTTAAAAAATTTATTTAATTACACATAACATGATATTTAATCCGATTTAAATTGATTTAAATCTACTACTACTTAGAGTTATTGATAAATAAACTAAGCGTTTAAATCGCCAGTCTAATGAATCCGTCTACGATTTGAATATTTTCAAAAACAAACAATACACACTTTAGCCACAAAACATATTAATTAAAAACGACATATTTTCACATAAAGATTAAACGCTTTTCATAAGTAAACGATTCTTGTAAAATATATTACTTGAAATACAATCGAATTCGTTTCGATTCAGGTTCGTAACGTTACCATCGGTTTACATTTTCAACATTATTTAAAATGACTTCTCAAAAACTCATTCAATGATAATTTTCACACAAGGTATGGATTTTCGATAGATAAACATAACGAGACTCACCGTTTAAAAATTATTAGTCTATTGTTAATCTATGTTTGTCGCTTACAGCTGGCCAAGGACAATCATACGGAGCGCCCAATCGTTCAGTCAGTTTAGACCAATTCTTTATTTGTATGTGTTTGACCGTATCACACGCTCTGGGCAACGTAGCGCTGAAATAGTTGTTTTGAAATTTTCCGTTTCTTAAAACAGCCATTCTCATGACAAACTAGAGCACAACAAATATTTAAAAAGAAATTTGGTCGTATAATTTTTTTTTACCTATATTATTTACATATATCCGCACAGCAAAATTCTTGCGGTTATTTAAGTTTCATGCCATTTTTTTTTTTTTAATTATACAAATGAATATTTCATATGAACGCGTCCGTAAAATTGTTTACACCAGACGAGGGAGACATTAAAACTCGGTAAAACGATTCGTCCGTGCACTCGTACGCAGTGTAGTAAGCCACCAAGCGACTCACCTACGCGGTGGTATGTATAGGGTCTATTGTGTTTTACAGAAACATATTTGGAAGGGATCTAGAGGAGAAGTTCAACCCAGGTGACATAATAGAGATTATTGAATTTTTCGAGTTTTACATAAACGTTTTTTTTTATCTTTGTCGCAAACTAAAAGGGTATTTTTTTTTTGTTATGTATGTCGCCACTTATTCTCAGCTTTCCAATTCAGTGTGGCGAAAGTTCACACGAATCGTATCTAGTTGAAGACGTTGCTGTTGAATGTTGAAAAAAATTCCCTTGTTTAAAATCGACACATTTCGACTTTTTTTTAAACCTAGCATAAATTGTTGAAAAATTAAGGAAACAATACATACATTTTTTTTTATAAAATTACTTTGGGTACTAGGCATTATTTCATATACGTTTTTAATCATCTGACCACTTACCTGCCCATAGGAGGAATTTCAAAGAGGCAACTTTTAAACAAAAATTTAACTTTATCAGTTTAAGTTTTTCAATGTTTTGGAAATACTCGGAAGTTCAAACACTTATCTAAAGTTCATTTTACGTACAATACGTTAAAAAAAAAAATTTGTTGAAGACTTTTCTTCTATGTGCAAACGGCTGTCGCAGTAGTTAAAAAACATGAAATTTTGGTTTATTTTAAATCATTTTAAGGTAATAAAAAAAAAGATTCTAGGGGTCGACTATACATTAGTATCCGGACGACAAATTTTTGAATACATCTCTGCTATTGTACAATTTTATGCAAATATTGTGTAATATAATTAATCACTTATTTTATTATCTGTACAATTAATTTATTTCGACTAGCATAGAAAATATGTGTTTTTATAATCGAAAAATAAGTAAATACCGATAGAGTGTTATCAAACGGGATCTTAAGAATCATTGTAGAGTTTATTGTCGACTGATTTTTGCTATAAAACAGGCAAACTTTAATTAATTCTGTACTGTTGGAGCACGGTTCGATTGCGAGCAACTCAAGTTTAAAAGTTCCTTTTGGCTAGAATTAAAAATGTTAATATCATATCCAATTTTTACTAATGCACTGTTATAATACCGTAGTAGACTTACGATTATTTCAAAACCTGTCATGATCTTTGAAAAATAAATATTAAAAAGTACTAATGAAATAAATACTTTTATAAAACAATGAGTAAAATAAGACATTTTACTTTAACACTAAACGATAACTAAATCAGAACTAATGTACATAAACGAAGAGTTACAGTTTACGAACTTCAATTATAAAAATAATTTCCTGTGTATTGAATAATATCATTTAAAAACTAACATTCTCGTTACAAACATAAATATAATGTTAATACAAACATAACATTCAAATT
Source organism: Daktulosphaira vitifoliae (assembly GCF_025091365.1). Lineage (NCBI taxonomy): Eukaryota > Metazoa > Arthropoda > Insecta > Hemiptera > Phylloxeridae > Daktulosphaira > Daktulosphaira vitifoliae. The sequence continues at coordinate 6,537,995 of NW_026099573.1, read as the reverse complement.
AAGTGTATAATAACCTTGGATTAGTTTTGAAAAATTAAAAAGTACAACAAAAAAATTATGTTATATTATTTACCAATAAAATACGCGTAACAAAATTCAATATTCAGCGATTATTTTAAAATTTGTATTTTTTATAGAGTCAATCCGAAGCTTAGTGAAAAAACGACACGGTAATATTTAATAATACAAAAAAGATAGTTTCTTAAATCGGAGTAATTTTTTTAAATGCGCTCTGCGAGATAAACCGATAAGTGTCATCTTATTTTTTTTCTCTTACTCGACATATTTTATTCTTCTCGATTTTCATAATTTTAATTAAACATTGTCAATAAAAATCTTTATAAAAACTAGCAGATATTTTTAAAAGGTATTACTCATTAGTTAGATTTCAGGACTCCTACAAAAAATCAAAGTTTCCATTCCCTTGGATTCACGCCTTACTTCAAATTCATATTTGTCTCTGTTATAAATTTGTTTTTTTTAATTAATAAAAAATAATAAATTGTTTCTACATAAAAAAGGAAAAGATCTATTGTAGACCACAGGTCAAAACGTAAATGTCTATTTTACGTTGAAAATAACTGCAGAAATAAAAATCCAAAATATAAACAAAATTTCTCTTGTTAATCGTATATGATAGTTTTCTTCTTTTTTTTTAGCAAATCTCGTATAAGTATTTTGAAATAATGCCTTATAAAATTGAACAAATTTAATTAGAAAATTTCGGTTGTATTGAATTTCATTCGAAATTATAGATAAAATTAAAAGAAAACCTTTTTTATCGACGCATTTCAGACTTTCCGAACGCGAGCCTGATCTGCAACTAATAGTTTATATATTTTGCTAATCGAGAAAAATTATCTAATCTTTTTAAAATGAATAAAAATATGTTTTTAGTACGGTAACGACATCGTTATTTTGATTGCCGTAGATTATAGAATATATTCCAAAATAAATAATTTTTATAAGAATACTTACATCAGTCAACGTAGTTATTTTTTTAACAAACTTTTTAATTAAACGCGAGTGCGCATAAAGATAATTTCACTTATTCAGTATACAATTATAATGTGATTGTAATTATACGTTATGCATTGACATAACATATAATTACAATTCACATAATTAAATATAATCAGACTTATTCTGCAGCTAGTACAACAATATCATGTAATGTACATGTTTATTGCGTTATAAAATTGAAAAAAGTAACAAATCGAGTTAAAAGTTCTGTCTCTCAAAAAAGTAACGAGTTATTTGACTTGATCAAACTAACTTAACCAAAGTTAATACCGCCAGCCTTATTTATTATTCGTATTAATGTTTACTATTGAAATAAAATAATCAATTATTTCTAATTAATTAATCGATTATCATTAATATATTATTGAATAAAGAAACGTTCTATTATGTCCGTTTAGAACTCATCGAAATAAAATAAATAACGCGCGTGCCACTCTCGTATTGTACACCTGCCGTCTAGTATACGTCATATGTAATTCACGTCTAGACCAGCGGTTTCGTGAAACCCAACCGGCAAAACGATTCGCGAGATTCGTTGCTATCAGTTAGAATCCTATTATCTCGTAGTGACATTTCAATCGCACTTGTGCGACGGCCAGAGAGGATTCGAGTTCGCTGTGGATTAATCGTCTAAAATGTGTAATACGTTTGCAGAGGTTGGGATTAAATTGCATTGTTCGTATGGCGACGACGTAGCTACGCAATGTACTGTCTAATACACTGAAAAAAAAGTCATTTATAATATTAATAAACAGCGTTTATTGACCAAAAATGATCAAGTTTATTGATTTTACGAACTTTTTTATTAATATTACGAACAGGTGATTATTAATATTACGAACTCGCGTTTATCAATATAACAACGACACTTTTTTAAAAAGTTCGTTATATCAAAAATTGTGTTTATTAATATTACAAATCAGTCATTCCTAAGATTAATGAATAAATATTATTGATATTACGTAGAGTTTCGTTGTATCAATAATAGTGTTCGTTATATGAATAACTGTATTTATTGATTTTATGAACACGGTTTTTATTAAGAAGAAAACATTTATGATTGACATTCATGTTAAATACAATTTGTTCGTTAATATTACAACTGTGTTAATTTATATTACGAACCTTTTTGTAATAGTTAAGAAGACTTTTTATCAATATTATATCGATTACATAATTTTTTTATATTGATAAAGAGTTCATTGATACAACAATTTCAATTGTCATTTGGAAAATACGCTTGTCATTTATACAAAATTAACTTAACGGTGTATCAAAGCATCAGCTAGCATTACATTTGACCTGTTACTTGTTTAGATACACAACTGTGCGGTGTTAAAAAATAAAGAACAAATTCAAATTTTTAGGAGAACTTACTTAGAAAACAAGGTAAGTGACGTTATTATATTTTAAATAATATTTAAACTAAATTGATCTTTTGTTATATTTATTCAACTATTTTTTAAACTTCCGAAGAATTCATTCGTCAATATTCTCTACTGACATTAAAATGATATGTTTCATGTGTAAATTGTCTTTTGACCATATTCAAAATCTAATAGTTCATTTAAAAAATTCGCATAAGTTGAATAATTATTCATTCGTTAGATGCAATGATTGTGGCCAAGGTTTTACTCTATTAACAAGATTTAGGAGACATGTCATGAGACATCATCAAAATAATCCAAATAGTTCTCTTAGTAGCAGTAATATTGTTTTAGATTCAACACATAACAGCAATTGCTATCTTGTTAATTTTAACGTCCCTTCTACGTCTTCAGATTCTTCAAATGTATCGGATATTTCTCAATGTAACACACAGTCGGAAAACTTACCTAACACTTTAAAATCTGATGCAACGGGCATAACAACAAAAAAATTTGATTGTGCTAAACATTTGAAAAATAATAATGACCTGGCTTTAGAATTTTCTCTGTTCTTACATAATAATAATAATTTTTCGAGAAAAGATGTGCTAGAAATTCAAAAGCATGTGAATGATTGTATAATAAAACCTATTTTAGATACGTTAATAGATTTTGTTAACATAATCTTTGAAAATGAAAATCTCAATATAATTAATGAATTTTCTAGTTTGGTGTCAATTTTGCGTAATCCTTTTAAACTTTTTGATTCGGATTATAAAATGTATAACTTTTTAAAAAATGAAGGTTATGTAGATAATTTTACAGAAGTAACATTAAATGAACAAATAATGCCTGCTCATCGAGCAGGAAAATTGGAAAATAAACAAATGATAATAAAAGGTATTGTTATGCCATTAAAATTTCAATTTATAAATTTTTTCGAAAAAAATTATTTGATCGAACCAACTTTAAAACAGATCAATACTTTAGAACAAAATAATATTAAAATTACTAATTTTGTACAGGGTGATCTATGGAAAGAAAAAAGAAAATTATACCCAGGAAAAAATTTAATACCGTACATTCTGTACCTCGATGATTTTGAGATTAACAATCCGCTTGGTTCAAATTCTTTAAAACATTCTATTTGCAATTTATACTACTCGTTTCCTTGTTTACCTTTAGATCAATCGAAATTGGAAAATGTATTTTACGCTGCAGCGATAAAATCCTCTGATGTAAAATTATTTGGCAACGACAAATGTTTCGAATATCTTATTGAAGAATTAAAAGATTTAGAAATAAATGGGCTAAATATTAATAATGGAAATAATGTATATTTAAAAGTACACTTTATCCTAGGTTTAGTCGCGGGTGATAATCTAGGGCTTAATTGTTTTCTTAACTTCAACAAATCATTCGCCAGTAATTATTTTTGTAGATTTTGTAGAGCGACAAAACCAATTACTCATAATTTATGCTCTGAAAATGTAGAAATCATGCGTTCAGTCGAAAATTATGAAATTGACATTTCTAGTCCTGATTCAGTTGGGATTGTTAGTGATTCTTTATTAAACAATATTCCTTCATTTCACGTGGTGAAAAATTATTATTGTGATATTATGCAAGACCTTTTTGAAGGCGTTTGTCACTATAATGTTGTACACTCAATCAACTATTTTATTATTTCTATGAAATACTTCGTTCTCGATACTTTGAATTCTCGCAAACAATTATTTGAATATGGACCAAAAGAAATTGAAAACAGTTCGGAAAAAATTGATATTAACCATTTAAAAAAAAAAAAATTAAAAATGTCGGCAAGGGAAATGATGACTTTCATAATGTATTTTCCAATAATGATTGGAGATCTTGTTCCTCAAGATGATTTAGTGTGGAAATTTTTGATTAATTTTATCGAAATTATTGACATTTTACTTTGTTTTGAGATAAGTGAAAATAGCATACAAATCTTAGATAGTAAAATTAAAAAGCATAATTCTGATTTTGTAAGTTTATTTAATGACACACTGAAGCCAAAGTTTCATAATTTAATACACTACCCCAATATTCTAAGACAATCGGGACCTCTTAGAAACATTTGGTGTTTCAATTTTGAACAGAAACACAAGCAATTTAAAATTTATTCAAATTGTATAACGTCAAGGAAAAATATATGTTTTACATTGGCCAAAAAATATGAATTAAAATTTGCACTACAACTATTCAAAAAAACTTATTTTACTAATCTTATTGATTTAAAAGAGAAACACCTGGTAGATAGTAATTACAAAAATCTTATTAAAGATAAATTGAGTTGCTCTAATATAGATTTTATTAAATTTTACTCACAAATAAATTACAATGGAGTCCAATACAAACGTGGTTATTATATTTCAAATTTTGACAAAGATATTTTATTCCATTTAATTCTCGAAATTATTGTTCTAGAAAATAAAAGCATTTTGTTTTTTTGTCAAAATGTTAGATTTGTAAAATTTGATGGGCATATTCAAGCTTATGAGATTGATCCTAGTAAATTAGGTTCATTTTTTTTATTATCTACTGATAAAATACTTGGACCACCTCTTCATTTAATAAAAACAGCAAAAGGCAAAAATGTGTTACGTTTAAAAGATTACTTTAAGTGTATCTATTAAAACTAATGAATAATTATTTAATTACCTTCGGTAACATACTATTAAAATTAGAAAAAAAATTAATTTAACATTATTAATTTTTAATTTTATTTTGTGTTTTTGATTAGTGAATTATTTATATGATTTTTATACTAAGATTTTTTTTAATGGTAAACCCTACATTTTTTATGCAGTAAAAATGAATTATACTTTATATTTTTATTTTTAATCAAATTAAAGAAAAAGTAAATCATCATGGATCCTGCTGATGTTTTTTACGATGAATCATCATTGCTCATTGACCCATCTCAAGTAAGAATTTGTAATGATAACTTAATTGTGGATAATACTGGTGAAAATTTTGTCATGATGGACATCTCAACATCAAATAATTTTCAAGAAAACCTAGATGAAAGAAAACTAAGGCTCTTATTGTCAGAATGGAAACTTGACATACTGGTTGATGTATGCATTGGTATTAGAATTTTTTTGATCATATTTTAGCTTTTTTAATATTAAAATAATAGCTTAATTTATATTAATATATTATAGAACAACGTGTATTTGTCAATATATTAAAAATAATTAAAAGACACCATATAGAACGCTTATTAAAAGATTTTGATTTGGGTACACAAATATTATTTGAGCACAAGTTAGAAGAATGGCGTGAATCGATTGGAATGTCATTAGATTCAGTTCCAAGTAGTTGCTCATCACCATGCTCATTCACATCAACTCGAGCCTCAACTTCAAACACATCATCAAGATTCACTCCATATGACAGATCTTCTCTTAGTCCAGATAATTCAAATATAATTATGCTAAGCAATGTTTTGAATGAAACATCTAGAGGGAAGATATTAGTTGAATACTACTCCAAGTTTTCAAATTTCCAAGATGAACAAAGAACTCTTCTTATTAATTTGATAGCACAATACTTCGAAGAAAAATGTGTAAAAATGACTCTAGCTATTAGCTATCAGTTAGAACAACAAATTTTGGAAAGATTCCCATCTGAGAAACTGGTAATATATAATTTTTATTCAACTAATAATCACTTAATGACAAAAAATAAAATAAAAATAATCATGTTTAAACATTGTTTTAAGAAAAAGCAAATCAAAATTTTTCCAAAAAAAAAATCTATTATGGTAATTTCTTTTTTTTTTTGTTTTAAGATAATAATAATGTTTTATTAATATTTACTAATATAATAATACTTCTAGGTGGTAATGAAGTTTGTTAACTCACATATAATTAATTTTTATAGGAGTATTATAGAACTTCTAAACGGGGTAAAATCTATAATAAGTATTACAATTTAGCAACGTCATTTAAAGTTGTATCTGGACCTCTTGGAACGGTAGACAAGAAATCACCTGTCAATTCTGAAAAGTTTAGTAGACATTCAAAATGCTCAGGTATATTGCAATTATAATATATATATTAATATAAATAATACTTTATTTCTGGAATAGATAAAGTTAAAGCTGTAAAACTTTTAAATAATACTTTTTAGAACCAGAGGTAGATTCAGAGAACTATATAAAAATATTAAAATATGACAATTTAAGTAATGAGGAATTTGACCGAACATGGCAGGCATGTTTTAATTCACGCCTTGATTTTATAAAAAAGTATACAACAAAAGACATCTTTGATAAATGGCCAGCATATAAAACAGCAAATGGTTACCGTTTAGTAAATTTGAAAATTTTATTCATTAAGTGAACAAGAATTTATTATTTTTAAATTTTCAGATTGACATGGACTTTGAGGCTGCTTTTGAAAAAAAAGGCGACCTTTTAGAAAATTGGGAAAAAAATATTAGTAAATTGTTGTTATTCCTTTCTTTTAATTCTAACGTTAAAGACAAAAATGTAAGAAAACTTATTGAAATTATCAGAATGAACAATCAAATATCTGAAAGTAAAAGAAAAAAAAAAAAAATTTGATGTGTAGTTTTATCAACATTTACGTTACATTGTATTTATTTTTTAGACGGAAGAGATGCTGCTATTATTTGGGCACTGCATGGGTATTTTGTACCAACTAATAAACTTGTTAAGATTGACCCAAAAACAAAGCAGAAAACAACTATAAAATTCACTATTCGAGATTCACAAGAATCCGTTATTTTTGTTGGATCTACAATTCAAATGGTCGAAGACCATATTGAAAACTTGAAAAAATCAAAAAAATCAATCCAGCCCACTATATTTTGTATTGGAGAAAATATAACATCAATTAATGAGATTTTCCTATATTTGGATGGCGTTAGATATATTTTTAAAAGTATCATAAAAGCTCTTGATATTTGTTTTAAATCCATTTATTTATTTGATTTTAAATTTCCGGATGAATCTGTAATATTTTATTTTTTTTTGGAATATTTTTTTTATGTTTTAATAGATAAGCTAAGTTTTCCTAAAGTACATGTATTGGAACAATACTTAAATAATTAAAGTATTGTTCCAATACATGTAATTTAACAACTTAAATTTATACATTAATTAGTTGTTAAATTGATATTTATATAAATTCTTTTGTTATTAATAATTGATTGTTTAAATTCTTTATACTAATTTGAACTATATTTTTACTTATAATTAAAATAAATAAATGCGTTGATTAATACAATAAATTGTTAAATAAAGTTTACTGTATATTTTGATGGTATTGGTTTAATACTTTATTGCTTATTTAAAGCTTTTAATTTTGTAATAATAAAAAATATTTATTTTGTTATCCTGAAAACTTGTAATTTTGGACTTTAACCCCTTTTCTTTATTAATTTTTTTGTATTAAATTTAATTAATTTTTATATTTAATTCTTATAAAAATTAATACTATAGTAATACTAGTAATAATAATTATAATTAAAAGTGTAATTTAAAACATTTATAAATATAACGAATACTGTTTATTGATATTAAAATCCTGGTATTTTATATTACAATCGTAGTTATTAATATAACGAATACAGTACCTAAAATCAATAATCCTAGTTGTAATATTTATAAAAAATGGTTTTTATTATAAAAACACCGTTATTGATATTACGTACACGATATTTTAGTATTAAAAACAACAGTTATTAATATTACAATTGTTGTTTATCAATATTACGATAGGTCCGTACGTAATATTAATAATCAATATTTCGTTATATCAATAATGGCGTCATCGGGTTCAAATCAATAACCAAAATTATTTTATTAATGAACTTTTTTTTTAATATTATGTACTAATTTTTTTCAGTGTAGAGTGTATAACAAGTTCGTCGTAACCAAGAAAACGATTATTAATCTAAGGACACAATGACAAATGTAATAAAATAATAAATCGAAGTTTTTTTAATCGTTCCGAAACACTATATTTTTATCGGAAATATACGCGCAAATGGTGCGCTAATTTTTGTTGACATCGCTGCGCCCGATGGAGCAATCGGTCGGTGGTGGTGGATGTTTTGTAGGTCTCAACAACCGTCGCATTCAAGCCAACCCCTATCAAACACGCGTTGACAGATTCGAAGAAACGTGTCTCAAAGACCAAACGGTAGCGTTGGTGAAACACCTCCGTCTGTTATCCACGACCCTCGAAAAAGCCAACGAGGAGGCTACGTGGCTGTCGGACGCGATCGCCGTCGAGTACGTGAAGCACGGTTTGAGTGCGGACGTCGAAAACGATCGAAACCTGACTGCGCTGATGTTGACGGCGAAAGCGGCAGAACCATCGGGATGTGGTGACTCGCCAAAAACCGACATCGGCGTGCAAGTGGACGGGACCGCGACGTCCAAGAGAACCGACGGCGGCAAGCGTAAGCTGTCCGTGAGTTACGGCAAGAGCTTATCGGACAACGAGGGTCGGACGACGCGCAAGGGAGCGGAGAAATGGGCGGACAAAGAAATTTCAATTGCGTCATCCGCCGTCACGGACACCACGGTGCTCGGCGAGAAAGCGGTCGAGTCGGAGGATCGGCCGATCGAATCTCGTCGTAGAGATGGCGAAAAATCGGTTTCGCCCGCGACCCACAACGACAACGGACAACTTTCGCGGAATCGCAAACGCGACCAAAACGCTCCGTCGACCGCCTCTACCGACGACGATCGAAGAACTCGGCTGGACTCGAATTCCAGTACGACGTCGGAATCGAAAGGTCGGACCAAGATGCTCAAACTCTGTTGGTTGTTAAAAAACAACATAGCGGAGCTCAGGGCGCTCTACGAGAGAAGGCGACAGTTGGGTTACGCGTACACGGATTTAGAAAAGGGCGCGATGGGTTCGAACCTGAATTCTCTGGAAACGGACGTGATGAGGCTAATGAAAACCATCGAAGAATTCAAAGAACGACAACGCGACCCACTAAAACTGAAATGTATTGTGGACGCGTATAAGAAATACGAGTCCGAATACAGAGCTCTGAGGACTATGAATAAAGAAGCTAAAAAACGAAACGAAAAATGTGGTGAAAAATGTAAAATTCCCCAACAACCGGAACAAGAAGACGACTGTACAAATAATTTAACGGTGAAAACGGTCATACAAAAATACGTGTGTCGACCGTGCTACAATCTTTACAGAAACAATACTGTAAAAAAATGATTTTAATGATCAGCACACTACGTTTAACGGTGTTCATTTTTAATCCATAATTCGAAGAATAATAATATACGCATTGCGTGTTCATTTATTGACTGGGTTAAAAATATAAATTTAATTAAAAATTTAATTATTATAAACGTAATATTTTTAATGTCTCGTAGAGTATATGACAAGAGATAATATTTGACTATATATTATATACAGAGTGATTGATTAAATATGTCTTACAAATAACCTCTGAAAATATAAGAGTTATGTNGTGAAAACGGTCATACAAAAATACGTGTGTCGACCGTGCTACAATCTTTACAGAAACAATACTGTAAAAAAATGATTTTAATGATCAGCACACTACGTTTAACGGTGTTCATTTTTAATCCATAATTCGAAGAATAATAATATACGCATTGCGTGTTCATTTATTGACTGGGTTAAAAATATAAATTTAATTAAAAATTTAATTATTATAAACGTAATATTTTTAATGTCTCGTAGAGTATATGACAAGAGATAATATTTGACTATATATTATATACAGAGTGATTGATTAAATATGTCTTACAAATAACCTCTGAAAATATAAGAGTTATGTTTTTTTTTTCTTTATGAAATATTATTTTTCTATCTTGGGCTGCTCAGTGAGTAAAATTACATTTTTATCACCATCCCTTATGTTTTAATTCAGAATCAATTTTCAAATGGTAACCCTATTTTTTATATATATATATAATCAGATAACTTTTCGTAAATTTTTTTATTATTTTATTCAATTATCAGCGAGCTATGATTCATTAAAATTTAGGGGGATGGGTATTACTCACGTTGATTTATAGAAGACGCAAACATTTTACGTCACGGTACAATACACCGATTGTTCTTATCTGTACACTAAATATTAATGTTACTGTATTTACCCGACTAATGTTTTATTTGCTAAGCTTTAAATCGTGATATCTCGTTTAGAATTAATTAAAATTGAATTTTTTTTTTATGCTAAACAATTAATAAAAAAAAACACTTGGTGCTATTTGAAAAATAGTTGATATTGATTTGATGGTTAAGGGATGGAATCTTTATTTTTCTTGTCAAGTAGCTCAACAAAGATTTATAACAAATAAAATAATTACATACATGATAAATCAAAATATTTGTAAAAATAAAAAATATATTTTATGGATTATGAAAATCCAAGTAATATATATATTATTTTCGTGGATAGGAAAGATAACTTATGCAAATCTTTTATTTCTACCGTCTTACTGTTTTCCAAATGAACCGCGTTGGCTTGTGCTTACGAGCGTTGATCATAAAACAAAACTGTGAGCAATAAATTATTAATGGCCAAGACGCTGGCGTCAGTATTATTACGACTTATTAAATTTTCATTAGATGACAGCCGGAGATAACTAAAACTCGCTTTGTTAATCCCACGGCGATTACTGGGTCGGTCGATACTAATACTAAATCAAAACTTATTTACTCGCTTAAAAATGATTCCGATTAAATATCTACATAATCAGTTTCACTGTTGATTGTATGATTGTAATAATTCCAGAGAAACTCTCTCTCGCTTAACTATCAAAATCGTTTACTAATTTATTTGCGTATATGTCGATGAAAATAAATTCAATTTAATTAACATTCATCTTTTTTTCGTCGGGATAAACCGTTTATAGTTATACTGGCGTTTATACTTGTTTTTTTTTTTTTTAATCAAATTGATTTCAGGTCGAGATATCTTGTAACTCGAGTTAAAGAACATGAAGATAACAATAGGGTAATAAAAAATTGCATGTTCTTGATCAATCGCATCGACAAAAGTATTTCACATCGATTTGAGACAATGAAAATGTATAATTTTAGCTTCGATGCGAAGCTGAGAAGGTATTAATTCATTTTCTACGACTATATTCAATAAAATATGATTTATCGTTTAAAATTAAAATATATTCGCTAAAATAATTATATAAGACTCATAAATTATAGACAATAGAAATCAACTATCCTTTGCTTCTTATGAAACTTTACACTTGTCTTCGTCTTCTTCGTCTTCCTCTAAATCCACCGAAGACGTTTCTAGCTGACCGCCCGTCAATATATTGTTGACTACAGCTCTTGCTAAATAACCAGTAGTAATTGAATATTTGGACGAAATAAATTGATCGAGTTTATCATTCACTTTAGAATTATTGTCCTGACAATCAAACATATGTTATCGTTATAAATATTGCAAGATAAAAATAAATGGTTAATTTCAAAAGAATCGGCCAATTACAAGCTGACACATTATTTTTTTCTTTCTTTTCTATCTTTAATATAAAAATTACTCGGTTAAATTTTTAACGGATGAATATAAAGTATAAAAATTCTTAATGAATAATCGTTATTTCAATCGTTAATACTACCAAAATTAAACTTAAAAAAAAAAAAAAATGTTCATAGAAATCATCTACAATTATTAAATTTGTTCTCCGATAATTTTCGGTGAGTTTTCACTATTTGTGACTATTTGAAGCCGAAACCGTTTAATCGAAATGAACATTAGATTTCGCGAAATTCTCACAGAAAATATATCAAGCAGTAGAGTAATTCTAAATGGAATAAAAAACGCGAGGAGTATTTTATAACGGTTCCATTACATCTTATAGATATTATAGATACCGAAGATTATTACCTTACAAAACATCAAGTTGGCCTGTATTATCAGATTGTCAAGATTTAATTCATCTCTCAGAGTAAGTTCAGGGTTGCGGATGAGGATTGTCGAAACAATACATAACAGCTGAAAATACAACATTTTCCTAATTTAGCATCTTTTATTATTTGTCTACTTATGTTTGCTGAAGACAGAATAAACCTCACAACGCACATTAATTTAACTTTACCGACTAGCATATTTTCATAAAATATAATTATCATAGCACATAAGCTCAGCGATTTTGACTTTACTTAAATAACCAATTAAAAAATCAATATAATGATTTTTAACAGAATTTATTTGTAAATAATATTTTTTTTTATGTAATTACTCAAATTTATGATTTAAAATAACGATTTTTTTTTTATCATTTTCAATGCAATAATTTTTTTATTTTAATTACTTCAATTGTGATGTAATCACATCTACTTTTTAACTTCAAGCAAAATGTAGTGTAATAAATACCCATAATTGTAAATTTATTTACTTAATATAATTAAATCAAAATGGATATTAAATCGACCCAATTTGTTTTGTGATACATATAGTTAAATATAATCCTTTGAAAATGAAAATATATTAATGCCATATAAATGTACACCCGTGCAAGGTTCTTTTCGTATTTGTGTTTTATATATTTATTCAGAAATGTATATATTTATTATTCTTTATGTGCCACATGCTATACACATGTATACTAATAAAAATGATGAAAAAAAAATTAACTCTAAATGTTCATTAATTGTAACAATGACGTCTGTAATATAGTCTATTATATTTAAAGCTGGAAGTTAAACATTTTATTTAATATTGTAATATTCGGTTTAATTGTAACATAATTGTATTTTCCTGATCTATTATTATTAGACCAGGAAGTAAATATTTATGAACATTTTTGAGAACTGCCGTACTATTAATTTTATATTAGATTTAAAAAATAATAATAAAATATAAAATTGTTTAGTATACAAGACGGAATAGAATGAATTGTAGGGGAGAGTACCACGGGAGTACCGCGGGCAATTTTATTTTTGTGTCGGACGTTTTTAAGGATATTACATATAACGTTTTCGGTGAGTAACACAGGTTGAAGATACGCGGGGGTGTGAGCGACGGACATTGTAAGCTGAAGCTAAAAATAAATTAGGAAATCAATTTTTTGATATGTTTTTATTTTAGTTACTTTTGTGATTGGGCCATATATCGGCCCGACTATTATAAAGCTATCACTATACAATAGCTATTTGATATTTTTATAGTCGTTGATGACAAACCTGTGTACTGTGTAATGCGTTGCGTGTTCAAAATATGTTGTTAGTTGTAGATTTTTTTTCCTATAAATTTTAATAATAAGTCATCACTATCGAATATATTACTTTATTGTACTTTGAGTGTGAGAATTCACTGAAGAAAACAAGATGATACGTGTAAAACGAGAATGTTTTACGCGTTTCGTCTTGTTTTATTCGTATCTTTTTAATTATTACGTTTACGTCATTATTAAACTATTTTCCCTCTCTATTATTATCGGTAAATGTGTAAGAAATTTCTCTTTAAAACACGAGCGAGTCTCTCTTTATACGTCCGCCCTCGGTAGTGACTTAATGGGGTAATTTGTGCCGGTAATAATCGAGTGCCCTTAGTCTTATTACTGTTTTGGGTTACAGCCGGCGGTCACGGACATACCCCTCGGTAGTGATAAGGTAGAAAAAGTCTGTTCTCGAGTCAGCAATTAACACTCGAGGGTTTTATTCATAAACATAGATGCGCTCTCGAATTTCACTATCCTAGAGTAATACCATTAATATAATAATACTAATAGTCGTGATTAATGATGGAGTTTTACTGTTTGTTTTTTTTTCTTATCACTTTCTTCTACTTGGCCCGCCCAAGCGCGATCCTGCGTCTTACCGTCCTCGCCAATACCTCCGCCGTCGTTTTGTGCAACTCGTCCTAAATACTCGAAACTTTCCACCTCTCCTATCACGTCCTCTATTATTATCTATTACGAGCTATCGTAGCTGATCTCCTCGTTTCACCCGCTTCGCGTTCTCCTTCGCCAAACTGGTACTCCATATACACTCTGCCCTACTCGTGTTTATTCTGAAACCATTTCTTTCAATAGCCGATCTCCGCGCGTCTAGCCTTTGATCGGATTTCTCCCTATTATCGACACTATTGTATCTTCGGCGAGCCTTTTCGGGACTCCTTTTGCCGTTAATTTCTTCGGGCACTCTACCGTTCTGTTTTAAATTCAAATTTAAATAACAATTAGTTGAAATTTGTTAGAAGAGCAGTACTAGATTTATCTAGTAAACGCTTTGTTGTGTTACAGCAGGTACACTCTACATTACTGAGAGACAACACCGTCAATCCCTTCACTTGTCGTATACACGCGTGTCATCATTACCCGCGAACTGATTTTACTCACCTCGACTACGAGTTGTCTATACTCGGGTATTTGTATGCGAATCAACATGTTCTCGACGAACAAGCCGAACTGAAGCTCGGAATGAGTCATGTGATTGATGGTGGGTCGTTGTGGTAAAACTTGGTTCAACACGCGTATACCCCTCGGTGTCCGCACGAGAATATCCCACACTTGATTGTAGAACTTATTCGGTACTCGACACCAACAACCTTCGATCATTCGTTTGTGCAACATGTTTATCCTGCAAAACGCATAATCGCTTAAACAAAATGTTCGTATAAACAAAAGCACAAATTATATTTTTACATGATTTATTCCATACGATTTTTGCACATACGCGCGATTAATACACACATACACAGCTCGCAGTAAGACGTTAAAGGTATACAAATTCAAACACGGATTTTATGAAGAAAAACACTA
The DNA here is from genome assembly GCF_025091365.1 of Daktulosphaira vitifoliae. Taxonomy (NCBI): domain Eukaryota; kingdom Metazoa; phylum Arthropoda; class Insecta; order Hemiptera; family Phylloxeridae; genus Daktulosphaira; species Daktulosphaira vitifoliae. The sequence goes on along the minus strand of NW_026099573.1, from coordinate 6,522,806 downwards.
TTGTCACAGAACAACTTCCGGAGTCCCGTACGTCTCGTATTTTCTATTATATTTAAAACTAGGTCGAGGCGTTTTGAAATATTACCAAATACACGTATAGATTAATCACGGTAGTTAATTTTGTTAGTATTTATCTCAAACGTCTAGTGTTGCATCTAAAGAGTTAATTTTGTTATTGCTAGTTTTTAAATAACATTCTGTAAGAATTCACTATTTGATATATGCACGGCGACACAGAGGGATGTGGTATCCCCCTGTGTTGCCAAATGAATGTGTTGTTGTATTTTTAAGAATATATTTTCACAACACATTTAATATTATTATATTTTTGTGTGTTGTTTTTTTTTAATAACTTACAGATTTTATAATATCAATCAATTCCTCTATTAGAATATGACCTTTTTTTATTATTATATTTTAATCATTACCTCGAAGGTAATATGTTTAATAAACTTATAACTTTACATGTGTACGTTCGTTTCGTTTTTTATTCTCTATAATTAATATATATGGAATGTAATATATATAGAACGTGTTATGTGAAAATTACATTTCTACATACTACAAATTTTAGAAATTATACAACAATTTTTATCTACCCTTATGAAATTTAAAATTATTTTACATAAAATTTAAATAGATTGTATTATAATAAACTATCTTTAATGAACTATGATTATAAAAATATCGGAGTTCAATGGTTTGGTGTACAATTATTGTTAAGGGGGGAGAAGAACAGTTCTCTAGAATGCAACACATTTTAGAGGCGCCATAAAAATATGAATACGTTCTTTTTTTTTTTACTAAGATGTACTCTATTTAAAACTATATTTTTTCTAACATCAGTCGATGTTATTGCTTATGCCATAGAAAATATTTTATATCTACACCACAGATAGGACTAAGGAAGTTTTATCTTATCTTCGCCTGCACCATAAATAGATCTTCTCACGTCAATATAATTGTTATTTCTTTTATAGTGAATAGACGAAAGGATATTACATATAACGATTTCGGTGAGTAACACAGGTTGAAGATACGCGGGGGTGTGAGCGACGGACATTGTAAGCTGAAGCTAAAAATAAATTAGGAAATCAATTTTTTGATATGTTTTTATTTTAGTTACTTTTGTGATTGGGCCATATATCAGCCCGACTATTATAAAGCTATCACTATGCAATAGCTATTTGATATTTTTATAGTCGTTGATGACAAACCTGTGTACTGTGTAATGGGTTGCGTGTTCAAAATATGTTGTTAGTTGTAGATTTTTTTTCCTATAAATTTTATTATTTTAGTTTACAATAGACGAGAATAATTATAATAAAAAATAACAATAATAATTGTTGGTTTACATAACAAAAAATTAATTTTATATTATATTGTATATATTCATTAATCACTAATTTTCTTTGAAGCCTATGTAAGTTTTTAATTATTGTATATAAAAATATTGTTTAATTCAAAAAACTATTATTTCGTCCTTTAAAGCAGTGGTCGGCAACCGGCGGCCCGCGGGCCGTATCCGGCCCGCGTGGCTATTGAATACGGCCCGCTTTAAATTCTAAATCGACTAATTTAATTGAATATCATTTTGTATAAATATAATTGAACGTTGCGTTTTTGGTACGAGTATTTTATATAAGTCATATTATTATTTTAAGTTTTAGATAGTATTTTTTTGCATAATAAATAATGTAATTATAAATTTTTTTTTTTTTATCTGGCCCGCGAACTCTTTTTAATTTGTAAATGTGGCCCGAGAATTAAAAAAGGTTGCCGACCACTGCTTTAAAGCATAAAAAAAATTAATTTTCTTTAATGATATTAAAACCACTATCATAAAAATCTGTGGGTATATATAATGATATTAAAAATGCTTAGATCAATACAATTTTTTTATGAGAAATAATATTTTTTAATAATCTATTTTTCATTCGACATACTTTATCTTAATCAGGATATTAATAAGGAAACAGCAAATCATGTAGCTTTTGGAATAATCCACCAATTTTTTTAAATTAAACACTATCTAAAGATTTATATAAGAATTTATAGTACATAACATGAGCTTTAATTTAGCATATGTTTAAAAAACGCAGCATATCCGGAACATTTTCAAAAGTTAGGTTGTAAAAGTTGACTTTTGTAAAATGTCCCTATTTTGAATCCTCTATTGCGAGTAATTAATTGGTTAGAATTTCAAAAAAATTATATCAAATAAAAGGGAAATAATTAAGGTTCCTATTAAAAAAAAAATGGTTATGATTTGTTCATTTTTTAAAAAATGATAGTAGTTTTAAGGAAAAAAGTGAAAAAAATGTCGAAAATTAGCGATTTTATAAAATTGTAAATTTTTTGGAGGTTTTCCCCATTTACGGGGAACAAGAGAAATTTTTTCAATTTTTAAGGGCAATGTCTTCGACTATATACAATTAGTTATCTTTTGACGTATTGTTGAAAAAAATCGGTCCGGTGAGAGCTTAAAAAAAGTGGTGATAGACATAAAAAAAAAAACATCGTAGCAAAATTAATACCATCTCAGCTTCGCATTGAAGCTAATATAGCATTCAAAAACAAATTTAAATACAATAACTCACTGTTCTTTTTGTGTCCATTCTTTAATGGTCAGTATTTTTTGTAACAGTTGTCGAATAGCATATGGACTAAGATTTTCTAAGATTTTCTTTTCTTTTTCAGCTTTTAACTGTAATTTCATCGCTTCTAACACCCACCTTCAATAAGAGCATAAATATAAACAAATAAAACATTGAAATTGCTTTTTATCATATTAAAAACAAGATTTTTACAAATTAATTATTCATTTTTTTATCATATTCAAAATAACCAAGGTATTTTTTAGCTTACAATAGTGACTATTTCACTAGTAGTAATTTTTCGGGCTACACTATTATTCGAATAATAAAAAACAGTATAAATTTATTGAGTTTTTGTTATTTTTAAAAAGATTGTATATATCCAATAAAAACTTTTGATTACCCCACTCTTATTTTCAAAATTCCTTTAAATAGGTCTGGATGAGTACCAATTAATCGACCGCAATATAAAATAATCTCTTGTTGAAGTACAGCCTGTATGACATTATAAGGTTGTATAGTTGAATAAATGATAGAATCGATTGCATCTGGTGTCATGGGTTTATCAAAAACCGTTTCCTTATGGTCGATAACTCCAACTGTTAACTAAAAGTAAAAAAAATGTATTAAATATATTACGACTATAATTTTTGGTTGTCGATTTTATTTAAACTCGGCAACCGATATTTATTGGTAAAATTATTTTTTTTACCTGTTTGCCGTTAACTAATACAGTAGTGATGAAAGGACTGATACTATCAACAGTATGACGTAACAAACTACTACAATACCTTACAGCTATCCAATAGTGAAGACAACCAGCTGTATGATATAAATTGGTCAGTTGAGTTCTAACTGTAAATAACGTGAAAGTATAGTCATATTTTGAACATTTTTGACCACTCGACGAATATTGAAACTAACGTAAAATTTTTTACGTACTTGAAGCACCGAGTATTTCTTTATCGAGTCCTTCTCTCTTTAACAATATTCCATAAAGTTGTGCTTGAGAATACAAACCAACACCGTCACGAATAACTTGAATTATTTCGCTAGTGTTTTTGTAAATGTATTTCTATAGAAAAATAATTTTTTATTACTATTTATTCAACATCATACCATAAAGTAATTTAATACTGGTTTTGGAAAGGTTATGAAAACTTATACTAACTCAAAAGAACTAAATCGTATATGATACTTAACCACCTAAATATCACCTAAATACGAATAATTCTTAACCAAAGCTATCTTACGAAAATTATACCAGGTATATAAATAAGGCCACTTGTAAATTTTTTCTTCATATAGTAGAAAAATAAATAAATTTTTGAAATGTAAATATGATCAATTATTTTATTGCTTAAGTAGTAGTACTGGTTTTTTTTTTTTGGAGTTGAGAATATGCCGTATACATTTTTAAACGTCAAAATCAATTTTTTCACCATGAGATCATTTTTTTTTATTTTAGAAGGTAACAAAATTTAAAGGAAGAGCTCGTTCCTATGTTTCCACTCCTGGATCCGCTACTGGTTCTCCTTGTTAATATTTTCCCTTAAATATTCGCTAATATTTAATTTAATTTTTTTAATTTTACAATAAAAATTAATCTGTAACAGAAGAATTCTTTTGATTTCTGTTGGGACTAATTACTGATTTACTCAGTTTATTGAAAAATAAAACTAATATTAAAAAAATAGTTACTATCAATTTATAAAAAAAAAATGGAAAATATTATTTTGAATAGATGATTATAGTTTCGATATATAGCTAAGAAAATACTGATTTTATTCTGCTGTTTTTTTTATCAGTAGGTTAAAGTTGTCTATTCCTATAGGACCAATTTTTCTGGAAAGATGATTATGAAATTTTTATTAAATATACTTAAGACATTTACCTTTACAACGACATAATTTTTTTAAAAACCCAATCATTATCCAAAGTACTGAAGAGATGGAGTCTTAAACATCACATCGAATTTTTTTTCTTTTCAATTTTCGATAATGTTCCAAAAACTTGACTCTTGTACACTAATCTTATCCTCCTATGCAATGGTATACCATGCTATTTATTTATTTTTTTTTTTTTTTGGTAACATTCCAAAAAAATTATGTTTTTAAATTTGAATGAAACAAAAACTTGTACAAAGTACTTTAAGTTAAAAAAAAATCAAAAAAGATTACTACTGTCTGTAGTCCTATGAGTTTTCTATGAGTGTTAAGCCACTAATGCTACCAAACGATCATGAAATTGAAATATATATATATATTTATAAGCATAAGACGTAACCGGGGCTAAATGACACATTTTTTACGGTTTTTTGCTTTCGCATCAATAATATTTCAGATAGTTATAAAATTTATTTTGTCTTAATAAATTTATGTCGACAGGGTAAGTGTGCACTTGAATTTTATTTTACATCGAACAACCCATAATTTTCCTAACAGTTTTATAAATGTTTGATGTGCTTTTAAAGAAAACAAATTACAATTTAAAATTATTTCTAGTAGACTTCATTCATAAAAAACTAACTGACATAACTACTTATTAACTTGTACTCTAAAACTAACTTCAACAAAATTTACTTATATTATAAGAGATCATTTATATTAAGTAATATTATATAAGTATAAGTAAATATCACTATACCTGAATGTTGATAACGTCTTCTTCGTAAGATACTGTTTTAGGTACGTCAGTTAAACTTTGATATCCGCTATAGTCGTATTCTAACTGCTTGAACGATTGAAAATCAAATTTCTCGGTTTCAATGTTATTCATGAAATCCAAATGTTCTGAAAATATTACACGAATCACCCTGAACAGCTTGAAAATTAAACATAAATTTATACAAACTTTTAAGTTTTGTCACGAAATTTTTCGGATAATAATAATTTGATCTTCAGGCGCAAAGCAGGAATCTCGAAGAAGTTAAACCCGACATAAATTAAGAATATACACACTATTGAGCAAAACGATAATAATAATATTAAAGGTCATTTTATCCTCATGATTACTTATGAGGTTAAACTTGATAATATTTAATGAAGAGAAATTTCCTTATTTTCAAAATTAAATCCTGACTACGTGCCTGATTTCGCCCTCTTTAATTTTTTAAAAACTATACCTATAGATAACCGATCATATTCTTTTACTTGTGAATATTCATAGTTATTTTTTATGTATATCTGTTCTTTTATCTTACCCATGCACGAAGAAGAGAGCAAATTTTGCAACCTGCCGATTCGCACTTTGATACCATCACAGTGACCCTTTTTCAGCATAGCGAATAAGTCCAACATCTCTTCGAACTGTGGATCTCTGCGCCATTAAAAATATTTATACACCGAAATAACAATTTTAATTGTAACCCGTTATATTTTCTCACCTCATATGTTCTTCTCTGATCAATAAACATACAGTAGGTCTACCCGATAAGCGCCAAAACCTACTAACGAACTGTAGTTCTGTTTTAATATCATCGATTAAAAGTGACATGTCTCGGTACAAATAAAATTCAGATACTTCAAATATTAACGGGTAACATAATACAGTCATACCACATACTCTGTACATCTGTGCATCACATGCAATAAATAAAAAATTAATTTATGCTCTATGTACCTTATATTTGTATTTACTATTAAATTATCGTAATACTAAATAGTATTGAACTTTCAAAACATAATATTATACCTTTGAATTTTTGACAATAAAAATAAAAAAACTCAATTAGATAAAATAATGATATTTTTGAAATTGAAGGAAATGAAGTTTGTTTATTTATATAAGTAAAACGTTGATCAACAACACTTATTGGAAATTTATTTTATACAAACAATATAATCATATTTTTAACTCCAAATTCATAAAAGATTAATTTTGTTCTTCATTGAATAAATTTTTTACTAAATTATTAATCACATATTTATTTTACTCTTAAATTTTCATTAGTTGGGTATTACTTAAGTTTCCAAAAAATATACGATTTCCTTATCTTAACATTTATTCGAGACATTGCACCACCACTTCTCGTCTACTGTTTTCTTCATCATGCACACTTTTCATGCCCTTTTCAAATTTTCTATTCAATCTGGTGCCTCATGAATGACCAAAAAGTCTTTACACATATGTGGTATACCCTTAATATCCAATCCCGGAATGTCACAGAGTGACTTTCATGGGTTATCAAACGTAAGTTTAACGGACGTTCTAGTGTCGACTACTCGAAATCACAAAAGTGATAAATTATAATAAATTACCCGTTACTAAATAAAATATAATACGGACACAGCATGACAGATTCGAACCATAGTATGTCACAAGCAATATACATTATTCTATATTCTTAAAACATACACCTACATATAACTTCCATATTACACAAATATAATTTAAAGGTCATTACTATGACGCGGAATTATACGCATTTATAAATTTCGGAAAACAAATTTTTATTAATTGACTTTAGAACTTAGTAATATGTTGTTATCATCGCGATTATAGTATGGGTGTGATTATGTGGGGGTTTATCAATGAATACACATATAATCTTATAACAAAGTCGTACAAACTTGAAACCCTCCAAAATGGCTTAAATAAAATTTATAAATAAATTTCAATATACATTTATAAATGCGCATAATTCCGCGCCCTAGTTATTACAAATGTATTTAATTTATTAAAATCTGTATAAATTAAGTGTGTAAGTTTAACCAAGGTTATTACATTTTAAACACTGTATATTTAAAACTCTAAAAATTTCAAAATTTACATCGTTCCTGTAGAATGTTTCAAACGTTTGAATATGTTTAATTGTTAAATTTTTTTAATATATTAATTTAATGTTTTGTACAGGTTATTATTTTTTTTTGTACAATGTTATTTAACGTGGCAGAAATATCATAAAAACGATCATTTAAAAACAATTAATTTATGAAATTTATTTTAATTAACTTTACATACATACATACATAAACGCAAATTAGTAGAAAAGCTAATTAATTTATATATATTTTTAGTTATAATAATTTATGGACTTTACTAATTGGTTATTATATATCCAAGGAATATTTTTACCAAATTTTAAGCTTTTATAATAAATACTTTTTTTAAGAAATTTAAATAAAGTTTAAGGGTGCTACTCTCCAGTAGTCCTTTATAAATAGTTTACTAAAATAAGTACGTATAATGTATTATTCGGTACACATGTATACAAAATAATCCTCAATAATATATCAGTTAACATTGATAAATTTACAACTAGAATGAAGATTATAATTATTTTCATATTCACTATTAGATTCGATTAATTTCTAATTTTTATTTTACTTACTTTACTAGTGCCCAGAGCACCTATAGGTCTTAATGGTCTTCCGCTAAGATTTAATTTTTTATTGACTCCTAAATGTTGGTAAACCTGAAAAACAAACAATCGTCATATACCTACAATCAAAATTTATAATTTCGACAATGAACCAATCATTTTAATATAATCCCTATTAAAATGATAGGTTACATTTCAATCAATTCAAATTTTTTTTAGCATTATTCGTTTAGTATATCGATTATTGATTACAAAAGCTAGAAGTATTTTTTTTATCACAGTAAAGAGTAATATTATAGTAAAATAATAGATTATGGGCTTGAATAGACTGGTTAATTCAACAAAAAAATCAAGTCAAAATGTCGAGTTAAATATATTGATTACCTTGCTCAACAGAACATTGACTTATTTCAAAACTTAATTCACTCCGGTAGTTAGTACTTATAAACTAAGTTAACGAACCTTTACAAGTTCCGTTGATGACCATATCTGAACCGGTTCGACTTCATGTGGCGTTTGTGTTTGGATTCCGTAGGTGGCCATCATAGCTTGTAATCGCATTGACTCAGCAATAAGAACCACTTGAACAACTAAATCAGTTGCTGTGCCCTATATACAAATATGAATAAAAATTAATAATTATAGATTTTCAGATGTTTTAAAGGTTATTTAAAAAAAAATGGTTCGTTTTTATGTTCTAAACAACATAATGAGTGTCGTTGCGCAGTAGCGTATTTTGAACTTTTGTATGGAGGGCTCAAATAACTTTTAGAACATAGAATAGTGAGGAGATTCAGCCCTCTACTTCCCTTTATACTATAATTTTATGTACACGCGTTGGGATACGGACCCACAACTCGCCACTGCCGTTAAGTAAAAATCGGAAAATTAAATTTTTAAAAAAGTAAAATAAACCAAAAAACGACAAACGAAATTTTTTTTTTAAGTCTTAAATACATTCAAGATATATTTCTGAAATATTCTATACATAAAAGAAAATATAAGTTAAAAGTAAATACTCGAAGAAACATAAATGCATGCATATGAAAACCTTTAAGGAAATATATTAAATTATATTATAAGTATAGCAAACATAATAAAATATGATTTCCTTGTTATTTAAATGAAATACCAACACAGCCATGTCATTTTTTCTTATTGAAATCTCGATCACTTTATAGATATAAAGTGATCGAGAATTCAATAAAATGTATGTATTACCTATCCAGGTATTATCTGGATAGGTAATACATACATGTAAAAAACACGTTTAACTGTATTATGCGAAGTTTTTTATAAATATAAAAAACAAAATATTTATAAAAGTACCTCTCTAAGTACTATCCTACACGATTACTGTATGATTTTGCAAAGTAAGTCAGTCAGACAAGAAAAACAAAACACTTTTTGTTTATTAATAGTCACTATAAAAGCAATTATTCGATTATTTAATTATTTAATTTAGTCTTCTAAAAAGTTTACTACAGTTATTTAAAAAAAAACACTTTCTTCGAAATTTGTCATAAATTAAGATTGTAAAAAAAAAAAGGAAACACATAAATATAGGTAACGAGTAGTTCCGTTTCCAAAGTACTAGGCATTATAGGTTTTCTTATTTTCTCTGACTTCAATAGCTTTTAAGAGAGGACAATAATCGTAAATAAATTTATACTAAAATACTAAAACCTTAAGAAATATCAAAAATGTTAAAATACATAAACACCCATGCAAACCGTTAAGTTAAAAATTAAAGAATAATGCAACTGAGGCATTTCGATACATAACCAAATATGAACAGAGTCATTTTACATAACTCTACGTACCTTGTATACATTATTCTCAAAAAATGTTATAAGCATATTAAATTTACACAAAAAAAATACACAAACTTGAAAAAAAGATTAAATTTAAAAATAGCTTGCTACTGAAAATCATTTAATATTGATATAAAATAATTTATTACTTATTTTTCCATCACAATGACTTTTTCATTAAAATTATAGAGGAACTATGCAGTTCAAATCATATGAAAATCACGATAGAAAATTTTATTTGTTTATTTTTATTTAGAGAATTAAATCTCATCCCCATAAATTTGTATATCATCATAGTTCTGTTATACAATAATAAAGATTAGCGGTTCATAGAGATATGAGGTATTTTGTTTTTTCAAACAAACTAACCCTCTTTTTTCTAACGTTTACTCTAAGTATCAAAATTATTATCAAGTTCTGAATGGCAAAAATCACACCATGCATTTTGTTGACTTCTTTGTATTTACTTACAGTGTCATGCCTGGTCTGTAGTGGTACGCGATTTTATAGGCATTGTGAACATGTGAAACAAAATATAAATCGCATATGTAAATAAATGTACTAAATAAGAAAAACGGTTCTTTCCGCTCAGTTCTGTCAAATGGCGTTTTGATAAAGCACAACGATAGTCGTTGGACATTCATCATTATAATTATAATATGACATTAACAAAACAAATAGTAATTTGATAATCATTTTTATTATTTTCAAAACTAAACTAACAATAATAATCACCTGAAATGCAGAATAACGACCTGGTTTCTTGGGTCTATTATACGAAGGTAAATATCGACGGATTGGATCTAGTTCGTTAATATGCAACAGGTTAGATGTCAATAATTGAGCGATAATATACAACGCTTGGTTCCATAAAAACAACGGTGGATCCTCTTCATCGTCGCACTCTGGTCCTGGTGACCTTAACTGACTACCCGGGTTGGCTTTCTCAAAATCAACATTTTCTTTGGTGACATAATAGAACATCGGTACTAGTGGATCTAACCAAAAATAATTACTAAAATTAAGAAAAGTCTAACATTAATGTACAGTTAAAATGAACAATAAAAAAAAAATACTATATAAATAGAAATAAATAATACTTCAACTACATATTAGAGAAAAAATGGAAGTCACGACATTTTGAAAATCGAGACCGAGTATTATCACAATATACATTGTGATATTTATGAACTGGCACATCATTAAAAAACAAGAAATAAAAGCTCAACATGTTCAAAAGTTTATCTCGTAGAAATTTTGCATGTAAATCTCATAAAGTAAAAATTAGACCATCTTTATTTATTTTTTTCTATTAACTTGGTGTATTTCATCGAATGCTTTTATTTGGTTATTTCATTTTCAATGCAACATGCTAACGGTAATATAAAAATAGTTTTTTTTACTGTTTTCTACTATTGCTAAAAGGACTTAAGGATGTATCCATGTTATCTACTAGTTTAACATTTTAGATATTTCTCTAATAAGTGGTGTACTTTAATTCGATATTGTATCCAAATATAAATACCAAACACCCCATCAACCTACCTCCAACGCTGTCAACTCTCATCACATCTTTCAATAACTTTTTATATTCTTCAATTTGTTGAGGTAAATTTTTGAACACACCGTCAATTATCATGTACAAAAAAAACATAGGCCATTCATTTTCAATATTTTCAAAGTCCTTAAATGCAAATTCACGAGTAAATTTTAGTTATTTTAAATTAATTCATTTCATTATGATAAAATTGTAGAAAAATGTATATTACTTTGAATGATTTTATCAGATATTATTTCGATATTTCATTTCAAAGTGTACTAACTTGTGTCTCTCCGACTTTGTAATATTGTCTATTTGGGTCTTCAATAGCACATTTATAACCATCTCGCTTGAACCTCTTAAAGCCATACCGACTTTTTAGTTTTTTCGTAATATTAGCTTTTGTATAAGTAACTAATATTTCTTCGTGTGTTGCAAAAGCTGGATATGAAACTGTAGAAAGTAATGCAGAATCGACTGCCTGGCCAAACAAAATAATAAAACACACATAATTAGCTTTTTGTGTATGTGTGTGTGTAAGTGATTGTGTACGATGATAAACACTCAAATAACAATAAATATTAGACAAATAATTTTCCTAAGGGGCACCATTTTGGTTTCTACAAGGAAGAAGTAAATATTTCTTGTATTAAAGTCAAAAAACCAAGCACAGTATGTTGATGTAGCATTGTTGGGTCCAGTATAGATGATATCTAACAGTGATTAAAATCACTATCTTAAAAAACGCTTCGATGCAAATCATTAGACAATATTTAATTTTTAAAAATTAATGGATTATTCCAAAAGCTACATGATCTCATATTTTATTATTTATATTCTGATAACAAGTTTTATGATTTATAAGTGTAATATATGAATAAATAAATATATATATTAATAATATTTAAATATAAATAGTACTTATCATAAAAAAAAATATAATGATCCGTACATTTTTTAAAAAAGTATAGCATTATAAAGTTATAAATATAAAAAAGAGTTTTTATATTAAGATATATATAAAAGTGTCAGACTTTCCGGAACACTTTCAAAAGTTAAGTTAAAAAAGTTAATTTTTTATGAAAAAGTTGTCATTTTGAATATTCCCCCTGTGATTAAGTAAAGGGTCAGATTTATAAAAAAAAATATACCAAATGATAGGTGAATACATGCACCTATAAAAAAAAATTATATTGATTTGGTCATTTTTGATGTTATGGCAGTTTTAAGTAAAAAAATGTGGAAAAAATTTCAAAAATTAGCGATTTTTAAATTTGTAATTTTTTTGGAGATTTACTCTATTTACGGGAAACAAGGGAAATTTTTTCAATTTTTTAGGGTAATTTCTTCGACTACATACGATTTGTAATCTTTTGACGTATCATTGAAAGAAATCGGTTCGATGAGAGCTGAGAAAAAATGGTAACAGACACAAAAAAAAAACATATCATCGTAAAACTAATTAAACCTTCTCAACTTCGCACTGAAGCTAAAATGAACAAATCTAGTGTTAATGAGATTTCTTTCATTAGAATTTTTTTTTACTATATTACAAATTTATTTTAATTCCTCGTAGAATCATTACTATATTTAACTTTTATAAATAAGCTGCACTTGCTATCTAAATTATATGTTTGATTGTAAGGATAGCCCAAGCAAAACATATTCATACGAATGAACTATAAATATCACCATAGTCTTTTAACAAAATATATTATTTATTTTGAAAAAATAATTTTAACCTAACTGGTAATTCTGCACACGAATATTTAAAAAATTCATAATTTTAAAGAAACGTATAATCGGGATCCAGCAAAGAGGAAATAAGACATTTTTGTAGATTATTGCTAATTGATATGTTAAACTTTTTCAAATAACTGTCGCAAAACTTTTTGATGCGTAATTGAAACAAATATAAACAATGTTTATCTTATCCACTAAAAATTACACGATTTTAAACTTTAGAGTATAATTACTTATAGAAAACATATATAACCTATATAAAACGTCTTTCTTTTTTTAATCATATCAAATATTATTAATTTGATTTAGTATTGAATGATTTATATGTTCCGTTGTTATGCAACGTAACTTGGCCATTTTTAACAAAAAATTAAGATTTTTTGTTTTAATTACCGGTATAACTTCTAGATATCAAGTTACAAAATAATTTTTCTTTTATTATATTACTTTACAATGTATAGTTATAGTTAGTTATAGTTTTGATTTGGTGAAAATTTAAAAAAGAAATGTTTTTAAAAAAAGTATAAAATATTTAAATAAAAAAAAAAAAATTTTTAAGCCCTCTCTCTCGGTAGTATCAACAATGATTAAATTTTAAAAAAAGTACGCCGCCATTTAAGCAAATATCTAAAGTACTGTATTGTCAATAAAAATTTCATAATGAACAGTCCATTTTTCAAAGTTATTTCAATATAAAGTAAAAAATATAAATATCAACATCAAATGTTTTATAACAGTTGTAATGTTTTTTGAACATTTCTATTTATTACGGGGATTAAAATTATTATACATTAAGGCCTAACAATTAGATACGATTTGTGATCATTTGTTATATCAAGAAAAAAACGGCTAAGTAAAACTAATAGCTTCTCAGCTACGTATTAGAGCTAAAATTGAATAATTGACTATATAAGAAATGTATTGTTTATTTTATTTATTAAAGACAGAGTGATTGTTTTATCATTAACCATTTAATTAATCCAAAAATAAATATAATATTGAGAATTCTTTTTTTTTTTTGTTTTTCTTAGTTACATGTTTTTCTCAGACTATATATCATGAAATATTTCTCATATTTATTTCTTATACATTACATGTGTGACAACTTTAATTTTTCAAATGACAACATACTATAACTAGCTTATTTAATAGATAATGGTCTAATTATGAAAATGACTGATTGATAACTTTTGAACTAGTGTTTCGGATGTTATCAATAATTTTAAAAAATGGCTGATATGAGGCATATTTTTGTTATTGTTAACACTAAACATTTTCAAACCGCTTTCTTCCTTCTGCTAGGCGGTTTACTACTTGTCACGGTTGGTAACGCATCGTGGCTCGGTGCTAAGGTACCGGGGTTCGATCCCGTTACATTGGGCTATTTAGATTTTCTTTTTTTTTCTGTGATATAAGCAATAGCTTTTAGAGTGGACATCAAACGTGATTAATGATTAATGTTTTAAAATTATGATTGACAAATTGAAAAAAAATGTTACTAAAAGAAAAAAAATAGTAGCTAATGTTTTTATAACTTCACCTTAGAACTCGATTCTCTAGGCAACAAAGTTTCAAATATACTTCGGTTTCTGTTGTGTGCATCTATGTCAACGTAAATCACTGACCACGAAGCTCCTTTATCACCAAATAAATTACAACCGTTTATTGATTCTAAAGCACTTTTTGCCATGCCAATGGAACTATAAAAATAAACATACTGATTAATACATAATTCGTATAATAACTTAACAAATAGTAAGAAAAAAGTTTTTAATTAAATCATATAGTATGTCTAAATAAAATGTCTAGTAAAAGTATACCAATACGAGTTCAATTTATTACATGACTATCTTTTAATAATAATCTTGGTTATAATTATAATTATAATTTATTTGCATTGATTTATAAGATTTAATGAAATTTTGAAACTGGCTCTTACAGTGGTACTCGAAGTATGAGCATATAACGACGGCAACGTGTTTTGTTATCATTTCCATACAATAAACTAAACTAAAAATTTCAGAGGTAAATTTTTTTACGTTTATCGTAATATTAATTCCTCCATCGTTCGGTATTTGTGACTTGGCCACGATAATCTTGGTTAGATTTAGTGTCTGTCGTTACGTAAACTACGTGCATGGATCTGTGTTGTCCACAAATTAGTAAAATTACAGCGTGTCAGAGCTGTCAAAGCCAAACACTACCACCGTATCAGCTCTGTATGCAAGGACACGTGACATGCTGTACGTGTCACAAGTACAGATGGATGTGTCCATGTGGAGAATTGTACTCAGCAGAATCGCATGCTATTTTTGATAAGTTGGTATCTTCCTTAAAATTTCCATGCAAGTATGAAGTTGCCCATGTTAATGGGGATGTTAGCAAATTATCCACAGAAGACAGAACCAATCTTAGATGGTATACAATCGATGAACTTGAACGTCACTATCGGACTGTGTGTAACAAAAATTTGTTTTTATGTCCCTTATCAGGTTGTAATTATAGAGGTCGAATTGATACCATAACAGAACACTACGACCAAGCCCATACGTCTATTATATGTGACTTAAACAAAGATGGAAATGAACCCATAGTTTTAACAATTATTAGTCAACGGTCAGTGCTCTTAATAGTATTATTCATCTTGGCCTTATGGAAATTTCTACCATTTTTTCTCGCACTCTGCTTAATATGCTCAACGCTAGTAAAAAAACAATATAGTAAAAAAAGGTGTTTTTTCTTTTTTAGACCCATAAAGGAAACGATATTTAAAATTTTTAACGGATATTTCATGTTCAATATAAACTCAAAAAAAATTCAACGTGACAACATCAATCCAACAGATTTTATAAAATACGATTTCTATCAGGAAGAATTAGTTATATCTAATTTAGATTCTAAAATTATAGCAATTACTATTTCGTTAAGTGAAACAAATTTTAGAAAGGAAAAATAGTATCATCACTGTATTTAAAACGAAAATAATTATTCATCTTTTATCATCAATTCTAAAATTTAACTGATTCTTGTATTTATCATAAACAATAAAATTATTTGAAATCTAAATCTAAACATTTCAATCCACTTATTTAATTATTTTAATTAACTACAACGAATATATTTTACAAAACTAGTTTCCAAAAAAATACTTGGTATTTTAATTTTGTTTTTTTCTTCAATTACAAAAACGTAATATCGTTAAAAATATTATAATACTAAAATTATTCTATTATTAGTATCAATATTGCGTGCTTACTAAAATTTACAAAAATAACTTGATTTGTGTAACTCAACAATTTGTAATTTTTTTCTATTTTTCTAATTTT
This sequence comes from Daktulosphaira vitifoliae, assembly GCF_025091365.1. Taxonomy (NCBI): domain Eukaryota; kingdom Metazoa; phylum Arthropoda; class Insecta; order Hemiptera; family Phylloxeridae; genus Daktulosphaira; species Daktulosphaira vitifoliae. Next base: position 6,506,463 of record NW_026099573.1, on the reverse strand, counting down.
ACTATTATAAAAATCTTAACTCTAAAAAATAAGTATCTGTGGAAACGTGAATTCAATTCATTTAAATCGTCAAAAAAATAAAATCAATCCTTGATTATTGTAATGAACATCAATGGAGTGCGATGATAGAAAAACAGACGTTTCAGAAGTCTCTGAAAAAATTTTCTCAGTTATTCGTAAAATCGAAAACAACTTGGAATCTTTAGTTAACAGTTGTGATTCACAAATGGATAGTTTAGTCGAACTCATAGAGAGTTGTAATGATTTTCAAGACAAAAATTCGAACGATAAGGCTTTAACCGTGACAGAAGTCGCTAAAAAATATGAGTGGCAAGAGTTTTCAGCTGAGTTAGCTGAGATAAGAAAAATCTTTAAAAAAAACTGTAATGATGTGTTCACGAGTGAAATTGAAGATTGCTACGGTGTTAAATCACCAGAAAAAAAGACAATTAATAGCGTTAGTGACTTAATTTGCGAACCATCTCTAATTGAAGTAAATACACATTTTGAAGAAAATATAGAAAACTATGACGCTGAACTATTCACATATAATGATAGATAAATAACCCATATAAAAAAACTATTATTAAGTTTTTCAATTTACTAAATAAAATAAAAAATATTTATCGTAAAAGTTTTTGATTTATTTTTTGAAATTTATCAAAAAATGTATATTTCTTAAGTATTAGTAATATAAACTATATCAATATCAATTTTAATAAGCTGATTTTCAAACTGAATTCCATTTTAGATATTTCAATTAGATTATTGGACTAAAAATTGGGTTTAAAATAGGATAATATATATACTTTTTTATTTTATAGATTAAAATTTACAATTTCGTTCTTTTATTTTATATAAACTCGTGTTTTTGAGATAGCAATTTAAAAGACATAGCTGCAGTAACAAGTAGTATGTTTAAGGAAGAATACATGGTAGATTGTCCATTGGGATTTTTTTTCGTTATTAACACTATCAACATACTGCACAAATATCATGAGGTTTAATTAGACAATTAAACTGCAAATTATGGTTAAATAATATAACCCTTATTAGATATGATCATGGAATATTAAAAATTCAAAGGTTTTTTATGTTTTTCCTGAAACATATTTATTAATAGCTTAATTTCTTCACACATTAAAAGTGTAATGGGTACATGAAAATAACAGTTTTAAGAAAAAAAAAGTTCAAAAAATATATAAATTTACTAATTTTAAAAATTGCAATTTTTTGGAAAAATTTTTTCATCTTTCAGGAACAAAGAGAATTTTTTCAATTTTTAAGGACAATGTCTTGCTAATTAGACACGCTTTGTGATCTTTTGATGTATCATTGAAAGAAATCGGTCCGGGAGAGCTGAAATAAAGTGGCGACAGATATAAAAAAAACACATCATAGTAAAATTAATACCTTCTCAACTTTGTATCGAAGCTAACATTTGGAATGATGTAAGAGGTTTTATTTCTAAATTGTAAACAAATTCTTAAATGTATTATTTAGTTCTGGATTTTATCGTGAGATTATGAACCACTTTAAATAGTGAATATGAGACAAGGGGCGTTTTCAGATTAACTTTATGGCGAGGCGGTGAATCCACATATTTTTGTCAACTAGTTTGGAAATAATTTGCTCAAATAATGTTTTGAACTTAGAATTGCTTAACTTTCAAAGACAAAAAAAAAATGTTGTTATTAAGGCAATTTCAACTTGTATTCATTTTTTGTTTATAACCTTAAAACATATTGATGAACAAGCCACATAAAAATTAATTATATGCATTTTTATGCAACACTTTTAGATCACAAAAGTAATATCAACACGTATTGTTTTACCACAGTTAATACTAGACTAACTATGAAAAGATCATAAATTAATACATGATTAAAATATACTTAAAATAATAATACTGTTTAAGAACATAAAAAATGTTTTCATCAACAAAATTATACCAATATATAACAAAAAATATTTGTTATACGAGTTTCTAATATAATACTTAAATATATACTTCTCAAATATAGACCAAGAAAATTATATGAATTAATAACATTTTACTTTACTGAAAAAGGGATATGTATTCATTAAAAACTCAGGAATTATGTGTCAAATGTACATGTAATGTGCAAAACATCTAAATATGTATTATAAAAACGTATTTACTTTGAATAATTTATTTAAAAATCGAGAAAATTACACTAATTTTCGAATATATTATAGAATAATAAAGTCAATATAAATATAATAACCTGGCATGAATTTCAGGAGTATTATCATTATAAGAACTTCCTCTTCCCCATACTGCATAATCTGGCGTTCGATAAGCGCGTTCGATGTAATATACTAGATTCTGAACAAATGCCACTTCATCTTTCGTATAAATTATTTGTAAACCAGAAGTAGTCATTTGAACTAAATATATCAAATAAAGAGATACAACATCAACCTAAAAAATTTACAAATAAATTCAAAGATTTTATTTGATACATATAAATATTTAAATTTATATATTTAAAAAATCAACTTCATCTAAATCTTAGACTTAATATTTTTTTTTTGTAAATAAATGATAATTATTTTATTTGGACAAAATTGACGCCATTCGGATTTTATAATATTACACGAATAAAATTGATTTAGTTAAAAGACATACCTACAATATATAGGGTGATTGATTAACGTTGTCTCACAAATTATGGCATAGTGAATATACAGTGAGGCATAGTTAATCAATCACCATGTACAAATCGATTAACAAATATAAAACAAAATAGTGAAACTTCTAATGATCTATGTACACCGTGTGTTAAAGACTCTCATCATTCTGTTGAAAAGGGCATTTCTTTCAAGCAGAGATGACCACAGAAAAATTTGCTCGGGGTTCAAAAAATATCGACAACAATTTAAGCCAAGGAGTAATTCCCCATATCAAATGGGTTAAATAATCGCGATCCCCTAACCCCAAAATTCATACAATAATCTAATATTTTACTTAAAACGGTACTCTAGAAGGGTTATGAACAAGTAAGAAATCCTACACATAGCGTTTCTAATTTATATTTAAGCTCAACAAATGTTTTCAACGATCTAAATTCAATAAATCTAAAATTGTGTAATGGTCCAGATAATATTTCAGTTATTTAAAAAAAATGATTGAAAGAGCAAAATGCTCTTTTGAATTATGTTTTATTATTTTAAAACTGTACAACAGCTCCTTAAATCTGGATAAAATCCCTGATCTTTAATTGTACTTTTGTTGCCTCTTTATTTAAAAGACAACCGAGAAAATGTTTGTAATTACAGGACAATCTCAAAAATTTCATAATTACCAAAAATATTTTCTAAAATTATAACAAATATAATTACATCATAATAAAAAATGTTATAGCTAAATAACATCATGACTTTCGTGAAAAATATCCCACTATTACTAATCTTTCAGTTTTCAAAAAAATTTCAATTGAATGATTCAATTTGAATCATTTTCATGCAACAAACAGTTTGATGTTATATTTGTTCATTTTAGAAAGGCTCATTGTAAATTAACATAAATTTGCCTATGAAAAAATTAAATACCATTGGAGTTTTAATTATTTTGCTATTTTGATTTCATTTTCTTTTAACGAATAGATTACAAAATCATAAATCTGGTGTCATAAATATTACACTTGGCATTCCACAAAGTAATCTTTTGCTGAGTCCCTTTTTTTTTTGTATTTCAACGAAATAGTTATAAATTAAATATTCAAATATGTTATTGTTTGCAAATTATATAAAATCATTTAAATCTATTGATACTACATTGTCTGATACAATAAATTTCAATATGACACAGAGAATTTTATGAATTTTGTGTAACAAAAATTAAATTAAATTAAACTTATTACAATTCTTTATATGTTCTGTTACTTTACAAAAATAAATAATAATAAATAGTTATATGATTGAAAACATTATTATAAATACATTACACAAGATTTAAGACTTGAGTATATTATTTTAAGTAAATTATTTTTCAAAGCACATGCACACTTTTTAAAAACCCAGCACAGTAGGGTCGCGGGACAGTGGGGACGTCGTATAGTTGGGTCCAGTATAGATGATATCTGACAGTGATTAAAATCACTATCATATAAAACGCTACGATACAAATCTCTAGATAGTCTTTAATTTTATGAAATTGGTTGATTATTCTAAAAAGCAAAATTAACTCCTATTTCTATCATTATTCCTAATTAGTAGTTGATTTATAAATATAACGTAGTATGAAATTGATATTTAATGATTAGGTATTGTAATTTTTTCGGAGAATTTATAAAAAATTATAAAGAGAAATTATTTTATCCAGGATAAAAGTGGTTCGCCTATACCTAAATGAAATAAAACTTAAACAAGAACAACACTTGGTTTTAGAAACAGCTTTGTAGATAAACTACTTAAAACTTATATTAGAAGGTTTCATGGCAGATAAAGTAAAACCAACAGCATTAATAGTAATATTTCTACCGGTAAAAAAACCTTGCTGATCAACTGATCGAGTAAAAAACGTAGCACGCTCCATATACTTTAATACTATCGACATAAATATTAGCACTGAAATGAGCTGCTAGTTTAGAACATCAGTTGTATTATCAGACTTTAGAATGGGATATTCATGGCTAATTTACTACACAATTAGAAAAACATCTTCCTGAAAAGACTAATTAAAAAAACGAACAAAAAATAAATTGAGATTCTATCTGGACTTATTTTCATCCATCAGAAACCACGTGTGCTTGACAGCGAATATAAAGTTTCCGTTACTTCATCAATAGTTAAATTATAAAATAAATCCAACTGGTTTTTAGAAATATTCATGGGATTTTTATAAAATTATGAAAAATAATTCGCAAATGTTAACTTTAACAGACTCACTTAATATAACCAAAACAGTCGACGTGGATAGCAAAAGTACTTTTTTCTGTCTCTGTGCGCTAAGATGTACACTATGGCGTATATTAAAAATATTGTACTGACGCATGAAAATTTTCAGATCATTTCTTACACTATTCTAAATTAGTAAACCAACATTTAATTTTAAACTTCAATGTTTGTTTTGTGATAAAGTTAGAGATGAAAATTTTAATAAAAGAAAATGAAAAATTTGGGTTAAATAGCGTTAAAACTAATGTAATTTCGGTTTGTACATTTTCTTTTTTCTTTTTCATTCTTTTTTGGAGAATTAGGGCCTCTACAATTTTTGTGCCCCACAAGTAGTATAAATATACACACATTTTTTATTATATAGTAATATAACCTTATAGGTTGAATTCCAAGAGTGGAATATGTATAAACATGAAAATGTTATTAAATATTGAAATTTTATTTTCGAAACCAAAAGGCCTTGTAAGATAAACATTTTTTTAGATACGATATTATGAAAATAACGTTTAAAATGTACTAAGTATTTGTAAAATACTACGATGCATACTTGTAAGTGAGGATAGCCTTCATCCGAATAAATGATATCGCCGTTTTTTAGATTGAACTTTGAGTGTAGCGCATACTTGTTGCACTGATGTTTTTTGAAGCGTTCCACTTGGTCGGCTTGTCTTATCCAACAAGCTAATATTCCTCGCATACACTTAACTGCAGATTGTCCTAACTCGTACGATTTACCTCGATCATCATCTATTCTCCTAGAAAATAAAATTAGGATAAGTAATATAAATTATTAAATTTAACAACAATTCCGTAATCTGTTCTTTTTTTAATAATGTCAAACATTTATATTAATGTTTTTATAATTTCCAATAAAATATATAAATACCTGTAAGCTTGAAATAAACTCCATACAGCCGCTGCACAGTATATACTATCTCTAACGCTGGCCTCTATTTCGTCGTCAGACAATACTGGAAATAATCCAGTGATCGCACTCTGATACCTTAAAAGTTGTCTTTTCACTAAAACGAAAAAAATGTTTAATCTATATAGCTTTTATTTTCCCTGTTTAATATATTTTAATTTATGTAATTTACAAATATAACAATTAAAATCTTGGTACTCAAGTAAAAGATCATAAATAAGAAAAATTATTTTTTTATTTCGAATCAGTCCTCATTAAATCATCCAGAGTAGTCGCGCAACCATATAATTTTTTTAGAAAATTCACACATGAATTACCTAGTATATCAATAAGAAAAATTTTAGGTGAAAATTAATTTATGACCAGTCAACATGAAATAGCGAAATAACACATTTCGTAAAAACACCGCTGAATACGATGTAATTATACTTAAGATTTGAAAATTTCATCATTTTTATTATTAGGATGTTTTTACATATTCAATATTAATAATAGGAATTTTTTAATTTTAAATTAACTTTTTAAGTAATATTCAGAAAAATTTCTTTTTTATAAAAAAAACTTCTCAGAATTAAAACTAACAATAAAATACAATTTATTTTAATGAATATTTTTTAGGTTATGTTAACATTATTCAGTATTATAATAAAATTGTGTTTTGAACATTTCTTTGGCTTTTTTTAACAAATTAACTTTACCTTAGTTTTTCTCCAGTGGGACAAAAAATTAAATCATTTAATATTGTTACAGATGTTGACTATCTATGATAAACATTACAACTTATTATAAAAAATAATTAAATTTTATTAAAACAAACTTAAATTTAGCTTTAAATGTTCCTTTTAGCTTCGATGCTATGATGCGTTTTATTTTTATTTATTTATTTTTTTTCGTGTCTGTTACCACTTTTTCTCAGCTCTCACCGAACGGATTTCTTTCAACGATACGTCAAAAGATCACAAATTGTGTCTAGTCAAAGACATTACCCTTAAAAATTGAAAAAATTTCCCTCGTTCCCCGTAAATGGGGGAAACCTCCAAAAAAATTACATATTTAAAAATCGCTAATTTTCGAAATTTTTTCAATTTTTTTTACTAAAAACTGCCGTAAATTTTTCAAAAAACCTGCCCACAAGGGGGGATTTAAAATGATAACTTTTTCAACTTAACTTTTGAAAATGTTCCGGAAGGTCTGACACTTTTATATATATATTACATTAAAGCTAATGTAATGTTCTTTATTATGAAAAAAAAAAATTTCGGACTTTATTTTATCTTCACGGTGAAAATGGCTACCAAATGCTATTATTGTGTGAAAATTCTCGATTTTATTTTTTATATTTTTAACTTTGTAATGCTTTAACTTATTGAAAAGCGTATGGATCAACATAATTTTTCTATGAGAAATACTATTTTTTAATAATCCCTTTTTTATTCGACATACTTTATCTTAATCAAGATATTAATAAGGAACTAGCAGATCATGTAGCTTTTGGAATAATACACCAATTTTTTTTAAATTAAATACAATCTAAATTTTGCATCGAAGCGTTTATTTTTGATAGTGATTTTAATCACTGTCAGATATCATTATACTTGATCCAACTATACCACGGCACCACTGTGCCGTGACCCCCCTGTACTGGGTTTTTTTAATTTGTTATGTTGTAAATTATTTCAAAAACTCAATGTTTTATTATTTTCAAGACTGAGATTTTATTACTAATTAGATAATGTTTATTGGTCTCAATAAAATATTTGGTCAAATAAAATATTCCTAACTTTGGCGAGCACACAGTTAAAGAGTTAATTAAAAACTACAATTAAATGAAGTGATCATTTTTTATTAATAAAAAAAGCTCAACTAAAATCAAATTGTAATGTTTAGTTTCAATTAAAATCATTCGTTACAATAACAACGTATAAGACAATGTTTGATTTTAATATTATCTTGAACATTATACTTCTCTCAACCTTATCATTATAAAGGATGTATAAAAACATATAAATATTATTTTTTTAATGCAATTAATAGCCAAAAATACCTATTCCATAGTAAATATCCAAGTGCTTGACGGTTTCTTCATAGTTAGATATTTTCAAATATAGATCAATGTCAGAATCAAGAAAACTCGCGTTTTTTGCACTCATTTTAAAAAATATAATCAATTAAAAGTTCAGGCATCAGTCACAGGAAAAAATATACAATTATATTTTCTTTACTTGAAAACACTAAAATTATAGCTAAACAGCGTTATAATATTAAGCTATAATCATTTATAAACGAATAGACGGATGATAAAACTATAAACGTTGTCAATTTCACCGTCTAAATATAAAGAAGCGGTACGCATGTTAGTCAGCAAACAGCTGCTTACTGATATAAGCCAATTCGATAGGAAAGGGAAGATCAGTGTGCTTTTTAACACGATTGAAATTTTAAAACGAGCTTAATATCAACAATTCATACTAATGTGTGTAAATAAAAAAAATATTATCACTTAGTGTGAAAAATTAAGAAATTATTTGCAAATTTAGAAAATTTTTCATTTATAGAAATTATATTAATTATTTATGACTTTCCAAAAAAACAAGAAGGCGTATAAATTGGAACAATATTTTGATTAGAACAGATTTTATAAGATATAATTATTGTGATATTATAAAATATCATAATCTGACAATTCTTTTAACTTTATCAGAATTTCATTTTCCATATTTTACTTGTATAAATCCTTATTGTGTTCAGTAAATAAGGAAACGAGTTTCCATTGTTTTCATTGTTTGTATCAATTAACATGTTCCATTACTCTTTGAAAACCGTATATTAAAATATGATTAAAACGTTCCTTTTTGTTTTTTTTATTAGATGAACTTCGGTTTATAACCTGTACATAAAATAAGGGATGACTTATAACTAATGTAGATTTTTAAAATCAAATGAAGTAAATTTTGAAATCCTTTGAAATTTGCTGATTTCTATGACTAGATAAATAAACTATACATTTATGATGTAATAACTCTAATAGAGTTTATTTATTTAATGTACATAATATTAGAATAAACTTTTAGGACATCAAAAAAACATAGAACAATTTTACATAGTAAATTTATAATAAATTAAGTATGTAAATCACATATACGTAATTATTAGGGTTCGGAACTTTATGAATTTATAAAATTTAATTTAGACTGACGTGGTGTTGTATATACCCATAATACATTTTTATGGAGTTGGATGTCTTGGAAGTGGTCCAAACAAATTTTATAAATGCATTAATCCTAGTGATAATTCACATATATATTCATATGCATTTATATATTATTCACATAACTAAGTATTCTTTGTTGACAACATTTAGATAACAAAGATTTAATAATATAAATATTTAAAAAGTGATATGATTTTAGAAAAGATCTGAGGATCCGTAGCTCTGTAACAGTGATTTACGTACAGTGTGGGGACGATATTAGGTTTAAATGCAATTTTTTTATACAGTCAGTGGCGTAGCAAAAATGGGAGCTTCCTATTGTAGTTTCCCTCTTGATTGTATTAAACTCAAATTATTTACGGGATGTTTTAAAAATTGGTCAATTATTATATTTAATTTTTCATCATAAGTACAGAATATGAAATGTTACTATCTATTATCGTATATTATTCAATTTTTTTATCGTAACATTAACAATTGTATAACCTGGTTATACAAAAAATACTTATTTGTAAATTATAATCATATGACGTGTATTATGAACAAAGGTTAAATTATAACCAAAAAAAAATGATTATAGCCGGTGGAGTACAAACTGTGAAAAGATATAATATTTAAGCATCATATAGCATTGACAGTAGTGTTAGCGGGAAATTGAAATTTTGATATTAACCTCAGGTTTACGAGATATATTGTTACGTTAATGGGATTTCTTTTAAAATGCTAAGCATTAATACAATAATCATGAAGTAATAAAAATGTAGTAATATATAGTATATAAAATGTTTTATAAACTTAAGCTTACTGTATAATTAAGTAATCTACTACAGTTTATTTTATTGGACTTGATATATTATTGACGAACCTATACCTCTATTTACTATAAAACCATGATTATCGTGATTTTAGGCCGTTGTAGTATCATTATATTAACAAAATACTTTAAAACTAAGTGTATGTTATAAAAATAGGCGATTTTTTATCATATTAGGAAGCTGATTCTTAAAACAATTATAAATTATTTCACGTTTGTAAAATTCATTTACTGCAAGATATCTATTGTGATGTGTTCTTAAAAATTATATAAATTTAGCAACTACAAATCATTTGATATTTTGTAAAACCTAATCATAAAAATTAGCCGAATATTTTTAATGTCTTATGATGAATAAAAATTTAATTGGCTGATCATAAAAATGTACAATACTTATGAACATTAAACAAATTTATAACATTAATAAATCAAATTAAAAACTTAGGTTTTAGATAATCAGCGGAAGAAAGTTTTCTACAATTTTTTTTTTTATGTAATATAGTAAGTCTGACCGACTGTTGGTATGGTAACTCTCTACTCAGCTCGGCAATCCTTCCACTCTCTCGCATATATAGAATTCGTACCTTTTAAATCCATCATTAAATTTTAACTTGACAACTAAACAAAATTCACTAGAAAGAATAAAATAAATCTATACTAAATTTATTACAATAATATGCAATTATTGTTATTTTTTGAATTAGTGTCACCAAGGTTAACAAACGTGTGTCAATGTGTTTTATACTCAACAACACAGAGACACATTATGTTTAACAGAGCTCAGCAGCGAGAATATAATATATATTTATTATATTATAATAAATATTTTTATTTTGATAAAGTTTTCGTATCAATTTATTTGCTTGGCGTGTTTTTAGATTTTTAATGTGTTTTTTAGAGCATATCAATTTATTTTTTAACCTACATATTATTATTGTTATGTTTCGTGTAGTTTAAATATAATATAAAATTGAATATTATAAAATCGTATATTTTAATTTATTAAAATATTAACTTAGAAAAAAATTATTTTATTTTTAATCTACTTATTTCATTATTGGAATCACCCAAAATTGGCATACATTTTAGCTTCGATGCAAAGCTGAGAAGGTATTTGTTTTACTAAGATGTGTTTTTTTTTTTTTGTGTGTCTGTTACCACTTTTTCTCAGCTCTCACCGAACCGATTTCTTTCAATGATACGTCAAAAGATCACAAATCGTATCTAGTCGAAGACATTACCCTTAAAAATTGAAAAAAATTCCCTCGTTCCCCGTAAATGGGGGAAACCTCCAAAAAAATTACAAATTTAAAAATCGCTAATTTTCGAAATTTTTTCAATTTTTTTTACTTAAAAGTGCCATAACTTTTTCAAAAATGAACATATCAATATAATTCTTTTTTATATAGATGCATAATATCATTACCTTTCATTTGGTATATTTTTTTCATAAATTTAACCCTTAACCTGCCCACAAGGGGGGATTTAAAATGACAACTTTTTCACAAAAAATTAACTTTTTCAACTTAACTTTTGAAAATGTTCCGGAAGGTCTGACACTTTTATATATATCTTAAATTAAAGCTAATGTAATATTCTTTATTATGCAAAAAAAAAATTTCGGACTTTATTTTATCTTCACGGTGAAAATGGCTACCGAATGCTATTTTTGTGTGAAAATTTTCGATTTTGTATTTTACATTTTTAACTTTATTATGCTATAACTTTTTGAAAAATGTATGGATCAGTACAATTTTTTCATGAGGAGTAGTATTTATATACATCTTTCATTTGACATACTGTTTTTTTAAATCGGACTATTTCCCTATATACGAGGGGTTGAACCCCCCTCAAAAATTGAAAAAAAATCCCTCGTTCCCCATAAATGGGAGAAACCTCCAAAAAATTTTCGAAATTTTTTCGAATTTTAAAATTGCTATAACTTTTTTAAAAATAACCAAATCAATATAATTTTTTTTTTTTATAGATGCATGATAATGTCTTCGAATAGATACGATTTATGATCTTTTGACGTATCATTGAAAGACATCGGTTTGGTGAGAGCTGAGAAAAAGTGGTAACAGACACAAAAAAAAACACATCATAGTAAAACCAATACCTTCTCAGCTTTGCATCGAAGCTAATAAAATAATGATGTGAACATAAGCTGATTTAATTTTTCAACTTTAAGATATTAAGAAAAAATAATTTATACCTAAATACTAATAACAAATAAGTTATAAATAATTTTCAAAATAAATATAAATTATAAACAATGTAAAATTTATTTTATTTAAAATTAAAAACAATTCCTGCCTTTTTTTAGTCATATTTTCATTACTATTATTTAGAGCACGCAAATAACAAATTAACAAAAACAAATAAATTACCTAATATAACTACTAAATTATAGTAAAAAATACAGATTAAAGATAAGATTTATCAAAAAAATTTTCATAGAGTATTACTCTATCGAATTTTGTAGTCATGAGATTCTAATCAATGCATATTTCAATAAGTATCAATGATACTTGGTAGTTTGTTATCATTTGTTAGACCAGAGTTAAAAAAAATTTATCTACAACCACGTTTGGTGTAACTGCTATTCCATTTATTATTACGTCCAGAACGTTATCTTTTTCAAATAACGTTTTCTATGAATATAAAAATGAAAATACAGCCATAATAATAACTGTATTACTCAATAGTAATCACAAATTAATAATAATTTCAATGTATATAAGGCTTAGTACGTTATTGATAATTCGTAAAAATAATTGAATTTTAAATTTGGGGGGCCGGCCCTAGGCCACATTAAATCTAAGGGGGGCCAGGCCCACCTATGTCTACGTGCCTGGACAGACATAAAAAAAAAACACATCGTTGTAAAATTAAGATCTTCTCCAGCTTACATGTTGTTATTTACATTAATTGAATTATAGTTGAATAGCAATCTACATAAGAAAACCAATCTCCATACAAAAATCAACAGATCTGATACAGTTTAACGGATACTTCATAGTAGACAATTTTACAATTATTGTCTATTAATTTCAATACAAAATTTTTATTTAAAAAAAAAAATTTTTAGTTGTTATAAATAATTGTCTGTTATCTCTAACCAATTTGATAACTTTTTTATTATCTAATTAACTGTTTTCTTTACCCTGTTTATAAGTTGAGGATGTAAAATTTAAATTTATTTTAATAATATTTGGCCTACTTATTTATATGAATGTGTTAAAACTTTCATGGATTGTTTTGTTGCTTGAAGTGCTTGAGGATATATCCATGTTTACAGTTGAGTTCTTATATAGTTGCAGCCACCGACTAGCAACCATCACTCTGAAGATGGACTCTGAAATGAGTCCGAAACGTCAGAACTCAACTGTAAACATGGATATATCCTCAAGCACTTCAAGCTACTTATTTATTTTCTAAAGCTAGTCGAAGAAAAAAATGTTTGATCATTTTTTAATCAATTGTAGTGTTTAACATATATTTTTAATTAATAAAATCATCAAAATTTTTATTATCATTTTATTGCATTAAAAAAATTATTCTGAAGTATATTTTGTTTACAAGACAAAAATTATGGATCAAACATTTACGATTTATAATCTTTTGATTCAATTTTTTGACTATTATCAGATCTAATTCTAACTTATTTAAAATGACTCTCAATTTAAAAAAAATTAAAAAAAAAAACCAAGCACAGGGGGGTCGCGGCACAGTGCTGACGTAGCATAGTTGGATCAAGTATAATGATATCTGATAGTGATCAAAATAAAACGCTTCGATGCAAATCTTTAGATAGTGTTTAATTTTAAAAAATTGGTGTATTATTCCAAAAGCTACATGATCTGCATGTTCCTTATTAATATCCTGATTAAGATAAAGTATGTCGAATAAAAAAAGGATTATTAAAAAAAGTATTTCTAATAGAAAAATGTTGTTGATCCATACGCTTTTCAATAAGTTATAGCATAATAAAGTTAAAAATGTAAAATACAAAATANTTCCCCCATTTACGGGGAACGAGGGAATTTTTTTCAATTTTTGAGGGTAATGTCTTCGACTAGATACAATTTGTGATATTTTGACGTATCATTGAAAGAAATCGGTTCGGTGAGAGCTGAGAAAAAGTGGTAACAGACACACAAAAAAAAAAAAACACATCTTAGTAAAACAAATACCTTCTCAGCTTTGCATCGAAGCTAAAATGTATGCCAATTTTGGGTGATTCCAATAATGAAATAAGTAGATTAAAAATAAAATAATTTTTTTCTAAGTTAATATTTTAATAAATTAAAATATACGATTTTATAATATTCAATTTTATATTATATTTAAACTACACGAAACATAACAATAATAATATGTAGGTTAAAAAATAAATTGATATGCTCTAAAAAACACATTAAAAATCTAAAAACACGCCAAGCAAATAAATTGATATGAAAACTTTATCAAAATAAAAATATTTATTATAATATAATAAATATATATTATATTCTCGCTGCTGAGCTCTGTTAAACATAATGTGTCTCTGTGTTGTTGAGTATAAAACCAGCTGAGAAAAAGTGGTAGCAGACACAAAAAAAAAAAAAAAACACATCATAGTAAAATTAATACCTTCTCAGCTTCGCATCGAAGCTAAAAATTGTTAAAGATTTACTTTATCCATAATAAATCAATTATATTTCATGTGTATACATTTTATAAAATTTAATACAAGAGTTAAAATATTTTTAGTTTATTTATTTTTGTATTCAAATTCAAAATAATTACTTGATTTTAATGGTAAAAATCAAATATCTTTATGGATGACATAATGAAATTTTGATTGAATTAAAAACACCAATAACACTAACATTATTATTAATTCATCTAAACATAAAAAAATTTACCACAAGACTTTAACTGATGTGGTTAGGTTGTGTTTTATTTAATGTGCTGCAAAAGTGTAAAAAAAAAAATTCATAGCAATAAAAAATAAAGTCAATACTCTTACTTTTGGAAAGTACACTGTGTTGTTAATATATCACCTAATTTTTATTGTATTAAAAATATATTTAATACTATTACAAATATATCCATTGACCATATACTTACTTAGTATGTGGTTGTTTTAAAATAAAAAGGTGTAACAGTCACTAAATTTATGAATTTAGAAAATATTATTTAAAAATTAGTGTTATGTAAAATTATACACAAAAAATGAATTGTATATTACAGTTATTATCATTCGGCAAAGAAAAATTTAATACCAAACCAAAAAAGGGTATTGAATTCTTACAAGAACATAGACTTCTATCAACACCATTAATTCCAGCTGAAATTGCTACATTTCTAAAAGAAAATGCACTTTTAGACAAAAAAATGATTGGTGAATACATCAGCAATAAAGTTAATGTAGAAATTTTAAATAGTTTCATTAAGTTAGTTATAAATCCATAGCTTACTTTATGTATTTGTATTTATAATTTTTACAATTTTGTATAGCTCTTTTAATTTAAGCAGCACTCGTATTGATGAGGCTCTTAGAATGTATTTGGAAGCATTTAGATTACCAGGAGAATCACCACTTATATCTTTTGTATTGGAACCGTTCACTGAATATTGGCATGTAAGATATATAATATATCGTCATTTATACTACAACAGTGAGTATCTCAATATTTGCAGGTTTTCAGGATGTCAAAAAAACAAATTTGAACTATACTCGTTTTATACAAAAGGTAATTTTATTTTCATAACTTGCAATGAAACTGTGAGTCTTACAAAAAATATCAAGTATAAAATGTTCAAAAACACTTAGTTTATTGTCATTGATAAAAATCTTATTTTGTCAAGTCTTGAGATATGCACTGTTGCAGTGTATATGTGACGATGTGTGTTCATATTAATTGTGAATTATTTTTTGGCTTACAAAGTCTTAAATGATTTTAAATATTTCAAAAATGTAATGGAGAACCATTTGCAAATGCTGAATGTGCATTTTTGTTAGCATATGCTATTATAATGTTAAATGTTGACCAACATAACCAAAATGTCCGAAGAATTGATCAACCTATGACACCCGTATCATTCAAACGTAATCTAAAAAAATTGAATGGAGGTGAAGACTTTGATCAAACTATGTTAGAGGAAATATATAAAGACATAAAGTAAAGAAAAAACTTTAATTAATTTAAAATTAACCGTTAAATCATAGAATAATTTTTTTAGAACAAATGAAATTGTAATGCGTGCCGAACAAAGTGGCATTGTACTTGAAAATTATTTGTGGAAAGTGTTACTACGACGGGCTATTGGGAAAGATGGAACTTACATTCAAGTACCAAATGGTATTTTTGATCACGCTTTGTTTTCTATATGTTGGGGACCAACATTGATTGCTTTAAGTTCAATTTTTGACAAATCAAACCATCTGTCTATTTATACTAAAACTATTTTAGGTCTAAAGTTAGTTTTATGAATAATGAAATTTATTCAACTCATATTATTAGCAAAAATATTTGTTTTTAGAAAATGTGCTTTTATTTGTGCACATTATGGTATGTGTGTAGAATTTGATAGTTTGATAATGTCTTTATGTAAATTTACCAATCTACAAAACAATCCAGATGTAAGTGATTTTGTTTTACTGTTATTTGGCATCCTCTTTGAAAAATTGCTTGTAGTTCAGAAAATAAAGAATCTATACAATTCAACATTTTTTAACAGTTGAACCTTGGTACTTACATATAACACATTCCTGATTAAGCTGTATATGATACTTATACATATGTATTAAATGAAAAGTGATACTGTAATTTTTACTTATTTTTATTAATTTTTAGTGTCCTGAAAATGTAACAATACTGTTTGGTAGCAACCCAAAAGCTCAACTAGCTACTCGTACACTTTTTAGTATTACCCATATGTATGGTGACATTATTCGTGAAGGATGGTCTAGTTTATTTGATATTATATTGCAGTTGTACAAGTGCAATCTATTACCAACCATACTAGTTGAGGTAATAACTATAAAATATATTTTTAATTTAATATGTACTAAAAATATATGTATATTTAATGTAGTCTGAAGACTTTCTGGAATTAAGTGGTAAAATTTCATTAATTCGTGAAGCAGTTCCATCAGAATCTCAAAAATCTGATGCAGGAATATTCAGCTCTCTGTACTCTTACATAGCATCTGGTGGTGGTACTGTTACATTCAAATTATACATTGATGTTAATTATTAACTTTTATCTTTAATAAATATATTTTTAGAACCTAATAATCATAAAATACAAACATCAAATGAAGCAGAACTAATTGAAGCTGCTAAAACTTGTATATCAGAAAGTCATCTTGAAAGTTTGATTACAGAATCAAAATGTCTTACAATCGAATCTTTAGAAGCTTTAGTTAAAGTAAATATATTTATCATAGATTATGTTCAGTCTAAAATATTAAAAAAATTTTCAGGCACTTCTAAGAGTTTTTTATAATGCTGATGGCATACTTATATTAGGATCAAAAGATAATGAAAATTCTGCCTGTTTTCTATTAGAAATGCTTCTTAAAATAGTTTTACAAAATCGGTATACTTTCATATTGATTTAAATATTTAGTCTAATGAAAAAACTTTCATTTTTATGTTATTTTTTAGAGATAGAGTTAACACTGTTTGGAATCCATTAAAACAGCACTTATACAATCTTATAACTGGTGCAATTGAAAACAAACATAAATTTCTCTTGGAACGTACAGTTGTTGGAATAATGAGGTTAGCTTCTCGATTAATGAGACGAGAAGAAATCAGTTCAATGGTAAAGTAAACATCTACTTTTTTTTACCTTTAACTAAAGATTTGTTGTATACCCTTAGGTATTAATGTCACTAAGTATGTTACCATTACTCGATAAAAATTCTTTACAAATAGTAGGAAGACAAATAGCATTTGGAATGTATGAATTGTTAAAAATGTGTGCAGTAAATATTCATACTGAAGATAGATTGGGCATTAATTTTTACTATATTAGAAAATGTTGGTGCTGGGGTTGTTATATCTAAAAACCATATACATCCTGGTAAATATGAATTCATTATTTTGTTGCTATTGAGCTTTATTTATTATATATATTTTTTTAATTTATATACTATTATTCAGATAATGAACCAATTAGTTTAAGTGATAGTAATTATGATAGTGGACTGGATGTTAGATCTTTAAATAATGTATTGTCTTCTTCATCTTCACCACCTGATAATTGTTATGTTGGTTGGTCAAAAGTATGCTAGGTCAAATTTTAATTACTTGTTTTAATTATTTCGCAAGTTTTTTTTTTTTCTAGATTGAACAGAATAATGGAATTTTAGAAACTCGAGCTGAAAACATTATGTTCACTCTTCATGATCCATTTTCATTTGTTAAGTGTTGCGAGTCTTTGGCTTTTTTGATACGCAATATTGCACATATCACACCTTATAATTTTCCTAAGTGTGTATCTGTTATAATGAATTTTGCTCAAGCTAGTTTGCAAACAAGTAAAATGCATTGTATAATTTTTAGAAGACAAAAATCTGCAACGAAAATTAAATGTGAAATCTAAAAAAAATAATAAGGTTTTAAATAAATCAAAATATTCTAGTCAATATGATGCTGATGATAGTGATTCTGAAGACATTCCAAGTAGTTATTCTCAAGTTTCTATTCAAGTAATTATTTTTGTGACATGGATATTTTTCTAGTGGTTTGTGAAATTAATGTAATAATTTGAAATTTATTTAAAGTTATTAGATCTCATGCATACTTTATACACAAGTACTGCAGAGATATACCGTTGTTGGGCAGAAGAAAATCCCGACATTGAACTTGCGTCCTTGTGGAATCTTGGTTGGTGTCCTCTTCTTCAAGGAATTGCTAATCTCTGCTGTGATTGTAAACGTGATGTCATTATAAAAAAATAACTAGTTTCAAATTGTAAAATTATTTTATTTGCTAATATTCAAGCATTCTATTTTTAGGTAAGAATGAGTGCAATTACTTATTTGCAACGAGCTTTACTCGTGCATGATTTAGTAACACTAAATAGTGACGAATGGGAAGCATGTTTTCGCAAAGTCTTGTTTCTTTTAATGGACAGGTTATTAACATGTGGTAAAGATATTGATCCAAGCGGATTAGATGAAATCAAAATGAGATCTGCTACACTTATATCTAAGGTATTGATAATTTTCATAAGTCAATTTAAGAATGTTTGATAAAAATAAGTTAGTTTCACGATTTAACTAGAAATTTAAATTATTCTTTGGAAAAATGAAGTACATGGATAAATAGTATATTTAAACTACTAGATACTAAAGATTATTGTAAAACAATATCAAATATATGTAAAAATTTAGATTTGTGTTATTATAAAATTATAAATATTTTAATGTACAATATAATTGTATTAACATCTAATTATTTTATGATGATAAAATTTCATATGACAATATTTTTTAGGTTTTCTTACATCATTTGGTGCAATTGCAATCTCTGTCATCATTTGTAGATTTATGGATTATACTTTTAGAATTAATGCATAAATTCATGATTTCTGATAATAGTGATACACTGGTAAAATTTTTTTACAATTGTTAAAGTGGTACATTGAAATTTTTTTCCTACTTTTTTTAGATTAAAGCCATTCCCGAAACCCTAAAAAATATGTTATTGGTAATGTTAAATGGTAAAGCCAATAGTAAGGAGGAATTACATAACAAACAACTATTTTGGGATGCTACTTGGTCAAAAGTTGATACATTTTTACCAAATATGGCCAAAGATTTATCACAATATCATAAAAAACAAGGTTAATATTATATAAATATTTAATGCCTAATTGAATAAACTACAAAAAATATTAAATATTATTAATTATAATTCAAAGATTCAGAAACCCAAAATGTATCCAACTCCGTGAATTCCAGACCATTAGACGCAATCCCACAAATATCTGGTAACTCAGATGTATCAATTTATCATTCGCCAATTATTTTAGATGTTTCTCAAACAAATATTTTACCTCATTTGTCTACTACACTACTCCCAAAAAATAATCAGTCAATTGATAGTCATTCTTCAATAGTTACTCCAGACTTTATTGATAATTCACACTACTATGGGTAAGTTTACAGTTGAAGATTAACTATTTAAAAAATATTAATATTTTTTATTTTACTCTAAAGGTATGATCAAAATGATGAACTGATTGCAGTTATGACTACTAATCCTATATCACAACCATATTTACCTATTATCAAAGAAAATTCTAATAAAATTAGTAAGCCCCATGTTTATGTTTTTCAATAATAACAATCTGTTATTTCTATAAAGGCTCGGGCAGCTAAACTTTTTGTTTGAAAATATTTCAATTTTTTAGGTTATTTGCAAGTTAAATGAACTGCTTGTGAAAAAAATTAATTTTATATCCTATTTTTCTATTTAAAATAATAAAAGTTAGTTTTATCTTGATATTTTTTAAATCATTTTAAGTTTGAAAAATTATTTAGAAAATTAAAGCTAATTTATTATTCATAACACTGTCAACTTAGCAATGTTTATAATTATTCTGTACTTACCTTAATGACTAAAAATAATAATTTTGAATTATATTTTATATGATTAAGTTTATTCCTAATGATAGACAAGTGAAGCATGTATATTTAGCTATATTAATCTACTGCTTGAAAGTGGAGTTTCATATACTTCATAATTTGAAAAATCAGGTTTTGTTAAATTCTTATGAATGGAATAATTATTTTTACTATAACCCCTTAAAAATCAATTTCACATTAGATTCATAGAAATTTTAAACATAATTTCTTAATATTTGACTATTTGGTCTTTGGAATTGCTTACAAATAACAGGATAGAACGTAAAAAAAAATCATATTAGTCATATAACTCATTAATACAATGACAATATTAAAAATATCTACTAGTGACTTTATAAATCTTGGTAACCATCTTTAGTATGATTATTAGTAAGGAAGACAATATGGAAATCATACATTTTAAAATTATGTTTCTGAATATTTTCTTATTTTGAATAAGCATTTGCTAAATCTATCTCAAGCATCCAACAATTATTCAATTAAGGTACAACGACAGGATAGGTCCTTAATATTTTTGCTTACAGAATTAGCTACAGGAGTTTATTTACATATATTTTGCATGTCAGCATTTAAAAAATTGCAAGTCTTCATAAGTGATTGGGGAGATGCCCCAATCCAATAAGATCTTATTTTTCTGCATTGTTAAAAATTTCAATACATATTAATGTTATCAGTTAAAAAAATACCACCTCAAAATTTTATATATACTGCTTATATATAAATATATTATCTAAGCGACTATTATGATGACACTAATAATAATTTTTAATTTATTCTTATTTTTTTGTATATATTTTCAGAAAATCCAACTCAAGAATGTGATAACAACAAAACATCAGATGATGTGGTTTATTATACAAATTATACAAATTATTATTTGTGATTATTTAAATGTTTATATTTCTCATTATACGATTACCTATGTTATACTTAATTGTTTAAATTTTAAATAAATGATTGTATTTTTGATCCCTAAATGTAATTTTTTTCTTTAACTGTCCTAAGTTTTTAGTTTTTTGGAATACAGTTACAATTTACCAATTTTTTAATGAGTATTATTTTATTTAACCTTAAAATTTAATTTAAGTTCATTAAAATTGAATTAAGTTTAATAAACAAATCAACTTTTTTATTATTTTTTAAAACAATTATACAAAATAAAATTTTAACCACAAGACGAAAATAATCACTATCAATTTATTTAAACATGTTTGTTATAAAAAAAATTTAATAGACTCATGAGATGTTCTTTTCATTTTAAATTTATCAATAGACTTGAACATTACTACATTTAAATGGTTTTTACTGAAATACATTTTTCATCTGACCAAGAAAATTAGAGCTATTAATTTATCACAGGAATTTACATATATAAATTATCATCAAAATCTGGTGGTCTCATATGATCTGGATTTGGTCTTCTACTTCTAAAAGGATCTGCATTTGGTGGTTGCATCGGATCAAACCGAGCACTTGGTGGAACACTGTAATTCATAAATTATTTTTAATTACAAAAATTAGAAAATTCTTTCTTTAGACTTATACTTAATGTATAAATGTAATATAAACAATTAAAATAAAACTCACCCAGGAAACATTCCTGGTCTACCACCTCCTACTCGTAATGGATCAAAAAGCATACCTTCACCAGGTTGTCGCAAACCACCTAAAGGGTCTAAATCTGGCATACCATAAGTAGGAAATGGATCCCTACGTGCAAATCCAAAAGATGGTTCTGTTCTTGAAATGCTAAAAAATTATACAAAATTAAATTAAACATGGAACTTAAAAAATTTCAAAAATAACTTACAGAAGAGGAGATTCTGTAGTTTCAGCTAGTTTGGCTTGAAATTGAGTTTGGGTGCTAGCTGCTTTTTTATCATCACTTATTATTTGCATTGGATCAATAAGATCTTTTTGTAATATATTAACAGTGCCTAAGAAATCATCTCTATTATTTGGCATATCCATGATATATTTTATAACAGTAGCAATATTTCCTAGAGCAGCACTTGAAACTTGTTTAGTTTCGACATTCTAAAGACAAACAAGCATAATTTTATACTTGGTAACAGTTTATTGTAAAAACATAACAAAGATGTCTACAAATTAAGACAATAGAAATTTAGTTGATTTTTTAAAAAATTTACTGATATGCATATTACTTACCGATATATTAAAACAATAATAACTATGTGAAAAAGTAAATCAATATCCATAAGTGGAATTCAGGGGGACCTAAAAGAAGGACTTATCCTTCCAAATATTATATTAGTATCCAATTTTCATATAATTAAAATAGTTTATTTAACAAACAGTACAAGGTGCGCACAATGGACCTATAGAGTGTATAGGCAATTCTTCCTCCCCCTCTATAACAAATAAAACTAAAACTAACAATGAGTACTATTTTCTAGGTATTAACAATGATTATCAAATATTGATATAATTACGATATTGGCATTTTTTTTAGTAAAATTTCAATATTTATATTGTAATGAAATATTAGGATATTATCAATACCGATAGGATTGTGAAAAATAGAATTTTATGATTAATTTGAATTTAAAATAGAATATTTAACCTTTGCACATGATGGTTTATTCTAGTATTTAGACGCATCTATAATGTAGTATTAAAATTATTAATATGTCTTTTTCTTTTACTGCACCTTTATCCCAACTACTACTTGAAGTCGGCCATTCATATCCTAAACTCGCACTTAACATGATCTTTGAAATCATCTCTATACATACATCAGCAGTCCTCATATCACCCTCAATTACAACAAACCCCTCTTTTTTAGTCTTCCTCTTCTTCTACTAACTTCAACATTCATTTCCATAACATCATTAATCGTACATAATAAAATTATTATGTAATTATCAAAAATATTGGTGATTAATATATAACCAATAACCCAACAAAATATTCAAAAACTTCATATAATATTGATATTCAACAAATATTGTTGAAAATCTCTATTATTTTCTAAACTTTTTAATAATTTTAAGTATTTGATAAGATAATTTATCACAGCCTCTCCGATTTCCACTTATGTTAATGTTATGCATAACATTATCAATTTTTAAGGATTCACAGAAAATAAATAAAAAAAGACTAATTTATCAATTTAATAAGCAAGTAATTGATTATTTCAATACTAAAAAATTTTCTGTATTATATGAATACTATGAAAAAAAGAAATTTATTCAACTATACCTACAAATTTAGTTGTTAGTTGTTTAAAATATTTCTATCAAAAGATTTATTTAAGAAAATAGGGACTTCTTTAATTAAGTATTTAACCACTGAAACTTTGTGTGAAAATGAAAATAATTAATGCATTAACTATACTTACATAAAAGTTAAATATAAGGCTCTCACCAGCTTTGACACAATTCAAAATAAATAGCTTATTACCACGAGCATATCTCAATTTATATGCATCTCCCAGAGACCAATTTTCTGGCAAAATATCACTAGGTTCATCACCATTAACAACTTCATTCTATATCAAACCAATATTAAAATATCACCATTAAAATTTTTCATCATAAACATTTTTTACTCTCATTATTATGAACATCATAAAAGTAAAAATAATTTTAGATTAAAATTATTATAATACCTCATTGCCTGGTTTAAGAACTTGGAAATCATTTAATAATAACAACCAATGTACTAATATAATTACATTATCTTCACATTTGTTAACATCTTTTTGAAACATTTTTAACACTAAGATCCAAAATTTGGTGTTTCCTTCCGCCATATTTGTAATTAAAAATTAAAAAGCTTTTGAATATATATTAAAATGCTTTCATGGAAATTTATTACTTATTGAATACTCATATTAATGACCATACAATTTATCATTAAAATTCATAAGCATTTAATTAAATACAAGATTTATTATTTCACTATCTTAAAGTCTAAAATCAATTTGTCACTCATATTGAAAAATTACTAACATTTTATCATCTATGATATTTAACATTACAGAAGAATAAAAACGGGCTATTTCATAACCAATGAATGATCAAAAGATAGTAATCCAGTATTAATGTGTATGAAGTTAGCAATTCCTTTATAGTAATTTCTAATCAGATACAAGAAATATATATAACGCTAGAGGGCGCTACTTATTACAAAAAATATATTATTTTACATTGTATTTTTGATAAAGTTCCGAGGGGTGTACACTTAAAAACTGTATTCCATATAAAAGCTTATATTTCCTATCGAATGTTATAAAACCCAATGGGTACTCAGGTGGTTAATTAACATGTATGAGAGAAATTGCTAGGCAATATCAGCGGTCGTAAACAATACATATTTGTGCGACCCACCTACGGTTTTTTGTATTTTTGACAAAGTTCCCAGGGATGTTCACTTAAAAACTATATTCCATATAAAAGCTTATGAAATTTCCTATCCAATGGTATAATTTGCAAATGGTACTCGAATGTTTATGTAACCCATGTGAGAGAAATTGCTGGGCCATATCAGAATTATCAGTCTGCAAACTGTCTATCATAAGTTTAGTTAGTTTAGTCGAAGGATTTCTTGACAAAAATTAATAATATTTTATTTAATTATATGTGTTTAATTTAACCTGCATATTAACATTCCATCGATATACTTATAACCTTTAATAGTAATTAATGGTAAATTATGATAATTGCATAATTTTATATCATATACTATCTAATTTTTTCTATTCGAGCATTGATAATTGAGGTCCTTAAAAGAATTGGTCAATTTATTTATATGACAAAAATATAAGCGATTAGCAAGTTTAAGATTTCAATAGATTTTTTTTGGGGCCATACAATCGATAATATTGTTTAAAAACCAATTCTCTTGAACGGTAATTTATTATACAGAAAACCTAATTTTAAATTCACAATAAAAAAATTCGTTTCCACCAAATTTATAGGTGACAAATAATCCTTATCATAATCATTTACAGAATTACTACTTTAACTACAAGAGTCGCTTCTGAGAAACGTTACAGATGAATATGTCACCAACGGAAATGCGACCGACGATTTTAAGTATGTTTGAAGTTATCCATAATTAATATAATTAACCGCTCAGGAATGGACTAAAGATCACAACTTTAGGTGCACAACTAATACGTCGTGTGACATAAAAGTTTTTCGCACCCGGATACTTTGCCACCAGCGAATTGACGCGGTCCTTTCGCTGCCGGACTCTTGATACATAAATTTATTATTAATTCCTTTTCGAAAAAATATGATTATCTTAGACTAATCTGTTACTGACAAGCCCTTAAAATCCAGTATAATGATAAAAAAATTAATTATATAAATAATGTCACAAATTATTTAAATTTAATTATTGTAATATTCATTGTTCTTGAAGATAAAAATGGTTAGTATTAATTTCAAATAAACCCTAAACAAATGTATTTAAAAATAAATGAAATCTAATTTTACTGAACTTATTTGATTGTATTCATTAAAACTCCATGCGTTAGAGAGAGTTGTATACAATATAAATATTTTATGCTATTACCATACAGTATATAAAAATCATTAAATATATATATATATATATATAAACAGACTTATTTGTATAAATATTTTTATTGCATGAAGCTCTAATTTTATCGAAAAAATTATTCATAATAATATAATTTTTTTGGTAAGTTTATTATGCAAACAAAGGTTGGTCAAATTGAGTATTTTATTTTAAATATTCAGAAATAAATGTCTTGTTAATAATTTAAACACAAAAATAGCATATTTTTTAATTTAGTAATCATTTTTACCCTGAAGACNCCAGTAGAAGTGTAAAGTCTGAGCTGGGACCCCCCCTAACCCACATTTTGTGGGTTTACCCTGTCCTAGGTGGACGGGCGGTGTAAACGGCTGTTGGTATATGGTGAAAGGCATAGTCCCCTCACCCACCCACATGATGTGGGTTTACCCTGTCCTAGGTGGACGGGCGGTGTAAACAACCGGGAGGGGTATATGGTGAAAGGCATAGTCCCCTCACCCACCCACATGATGTAGGTTTACCCTGTCCTAGGTTGACGGGAGGTGTAAACGGCCGGGGGGATATGGTGAAAGGTCGATGTTTCTCGTTCCTAGATAGCATTTCGTTATACCATGGTACAAGTTACCTTGGTATATGCATAGTATACCTAGGTAGATGGAACATCATATAGTATATCTTGATATATTACAGAAAATTAGAGGTATTTTAAAAATTACATAATTTTAGAATTATATGAAAATATTTGAATGCAAAAAAGTGAAAGGTGTAATCAAGCGGCGACGGCGGCTATTAATCCCACAAAACCCAACTTTAGCTATGTGACGTGTATGCCTTTGATCATAGAGAGCATAGTAAAATGAATAAGAAGTATGCTCGATCAAATTAGTGCGCATGATAAGCCTAGAGGTAAAATATGTAACCAACAATAAACTCAACGTGACGTCACATGTACATACATTGCGTTGTATATATTCTATATTAAGGGGCACTGTCCCGTTATAGTCAAGTATTTTAATGAACTTTTTTTAGTTAATTTCGGTTTTCAATTTCATTTATAATTTTTTTATTATTATTATTAACTTCAACTGTGTTGTAATACATCTTTATTGTATTATCTGCTACACTGTAGTAGTTTATAAACCAAGATTTAATTCGTTGATAAATCTAACCTGAGAAAAACTTTAACTGCATAGTAAAATTTTACTATGTTTAACTGCATATAAATAATTAAATATCAATTTATTGTGTAATTACTTACAGTAAGTATAAGTTGTTACATTATTTATAAAAAATGTAGTTTTAATGATTATTTAATAAATTTTTGAATTTTTTTTTTTATTGCTCATTTCTCGTGATGCAAGTTTTTTTATTTATATTCCGTATTCTAAAATATATTTTTGTTCTAATAATGAAGTTTTTGACTTCATCATCCACCAAAAGATTATCTGAATTACATGCTTTTTTAGTTAATTCCAGTACCTCCTTTATTAAGCCTG